>NC_137614.1:8204009-8244009 GCF_963280865.1 Gymnoscopelus braueri
AAACCGTGATCCGCGCATCTCTACCGTGCAAGGCCTAAGAACAAATGGCACCCTTTAAACATTGGCCTATAATAGCGCCACCAGGAGGCCACAATAACCTACCTGACCTGGCGGAGACCTGTGCTCCGAGGAGCACTTTTTCTAGTTCTATAGTATTTCCATTCCCGAGCCTTTGCTGTGTGTCACTCTGCAGACTTGTTCCCTGCAGAAAAGCCCCAAAAAAAAAAAAAGAGTGATGTAAACATTGATTACCTGAGATGTGACGTTGTGTGTCAACAGTGTGGTTGATGTGTAGCAGGCGAACACGACAGGTCACATGACCTGGTAGTGTCACTGTCACATTCCTCTGGACATCATAACAGGACTGAGAATATCTGTGTGTCACTGAGGGTTCAGCAGGGATGTTGTTTTCATCACCGTCCAGCCAAGACATCTCAGGTTCAGGATACCAGCACCCAGAATCACAGGTCAACGACAAGCCACCATCTTTAGGTTCATTTGAAGAGATCACTGGCTGAGACACTGACCCTATAAAAAACACATAAACATGATTATCTATCTGTCTATCTGTCTATCTGTATGTCTATCTATATGGGACTACTGCTGGTGAAAAGTGCTACATGTCGCCAGTTGAGAAACAGTAGAAAATATCAAATTAAGTTCGATTTTTTTGTTTGTTGTGTTTTTCGTTTTTTTTCTTCATATTAACACGGTTCGAATGTTGAAGAAGGTTTGTATTCCATCAGAAAGCCGTTTTATAGTTATTAAATGGTTACAATTAGATTGTGAACATGGCTCTGTTTGTAAGAGAGTTTCTGTGTGTATTTTGGGGGTTGAACATTCATGTCCAGCATTTGCATAGAGGTTTCGATTGGCCTGGCTAGACATTGTTCTCCAGTTTCACCCACCATAGTACCGCCCATAAGTAAGCGTTTCATTAATGTTGCTACAGTATCCTTGTTTATTAATTCATTTTTAAACAGGAGAGTAGTGTTACACTGTGCAGAAATCCAAAATAGCCGACCTACAAGCTCACAAGGCGTCGCAGTGTGACGCGTTGTGAGCTTGTAGATCTGCTATTTTCATGACATTTTTTTTGTGTAACATGTCGGACTTTGGCGTTGATTTTAGCGTCAGATGCTATCTTGGAATGGTTTGCATAATTTTAATCACAAGGCCTGTACCTTTAAAATGGTATATAGATTGACTATGTAGAGGACACACGCACTAGTGTAGACGTGTTTGTTTGTCTGAAAAAAATGCAAATAAATGCTTGTTTCGCCGCTGCGACTAGTGTTGCCATGTGTGCTTATTATAAGCGACCTCGTTTTCTGTAAAGTTGCTTGTAAATATTGGTAGCTGCTTTTTATTTGTTGTGAGCTTGTAGATCAGCTATTTAAATCGGCTAAATAGACCTAAATCTGGCAACACTGTCATTGTTTACACCATCGAAGAAGAAAATGCAGAAGCATATATTACGTTGCAGAATCATTAAGTCATTACAGCACCATAGCGTGGTTAATAAATGTTCTTTTGGTATGTACAATACATGAAAAGCTAAACAGGCCGTTCGACGTTCGTTTGTATGGAAGTATTCCACTGAAGATGTGGACAAAACAACGTGGAGTGTTTGTGTGGCTAGGCTAGATAGCTTGTTAGGTCGTCGTGACGAGCGTTTTGGCTGAACTGCAACCTGGTGTTTGCACTTTCTTCATTTACAGCCCGTACATCTACATAAACGTTAGGATTTCAAATATAAAGTGCTTAACCCATGGCCACGGATGTTACAATTATGTACGGGACCATAAGTACCCGTATCTTCCGTGTTGTTCAATAAAAAGCATTTTAATCCGATCAGTGTCCATTTTATCCATTTGCTTTCAACTACGCGACTGTATCGTTTGGTTGGTGTATTGCATCCTGATACATTATAACTCTATGAGAAAATGGCCGCCGATCGGATTAAAATGCTTTTTATTGAACAATGCTGAAGATATGGGTACTTATACCCGCCCGAAGTGAATTGAAACATCTGTGGCCATGGGGTAAGCACTTTATATTTCAAATCTGAACGTTTATGTAGATGTACGGGCTGTAAATGGAGAAAGTGCAAACACCAGGTTGAAGTTTCGCTTGGTGTGAAATACAGCGCATTTATTATTAGTCAACTAGTGAAAGCCCTAGACCACACTGGTCTTTAGGCTATTCAGTTTTCTAAGCATTTAACCCTATATACAGTACATCTTATACAAATATTTGAAAATTGCCGATCTACAAGCATGCATTGTGAGCTTGTAGATCTACTATTTTCAAATAAATATGTTATTAAATCTATTATGATGATGATTATTTAACAAGTCCTATTTTTTACAACACAGATCCTGTATGGGGGTCCCTGGCACTAAATATTTCATAGAGTGGACAGCTGACTGATCTTGTTTGATCTCTCTTCCCACTTGCCCCCTAAACATACAGTACAGTATATTGACTGCTATTTGACTCTTTACCACAATAACCAGGGAAGGAGCAATATTAAACTGTATATTCTGTATTATCCTTAGTCCCGTGGAAAGTGCAATATTGTATAGGTCTATGATCATATGTTTTCATACTTTATTACAGAAATTGTAGTATGATGAAATACAGTTTTCTTTTTTTCTTAATGTAACACTCACTATGGCGTTATTTGTCACACTATGTAAATTTGATTTGGCCAACATGGCAAATGAGGATGTTATCAAGTATGTGCAAATAAACAAACTAGTTCAATTCTCCTCTTTTTTATTCTTATGATTATATTTTTTTCTCTAGATGATCTACTGGCTTAAAATGTCAGAGTTCTAGGTTACTTTATTCTTCCCTTTGGGAATTTTGTCCTGGTTTATGTCCAGCTGCCACATAAAGATACATACAATTGTACTGTTTCACTGTACATTTTGAAATTTAAAAGCAGGTCTGTCTTGTCAAGTGTGTTTCTAGTGTTGACAGCTAACCTAGTGTTAGCTGTCACTCCTGTAGGGGGGTGGTTAGGGGTGGGGGGAGTGATTAGGGGTGGAGTTGAGTACCTATTGTCCCTCCATTGTCACACCCATTTCTGGGTTTAAGGTTCAACAAGATTCAAATGGTCACATCTTCTTCAAATATTTTCCAATATCAATGAATGATACATCATATGAAAGCTTATGTTCTGTAAAATAATACATTCTATAAAAAAAGAAAAATGCCACCTTGCGGCACAAAGCATTGTAGCCAGTCACATATGTCTGTCTGTCTGTCTATCTTCTCTATCTGTCCATCTATCAACCGGCTTTATTTATCCACCCATCTATCTATAGACCTGTCCATCCGTCTATGGTTCCAGATTGAAAACTGGGCGAAGGCATTGTAACAGTTCAACAGTTAAGGTGCAAAATCTGAGAAGTCTTGTTCAAAAAACTATTTTGTCGTGTTCATCTCTTCCTTTTCATATTCTCATCCAAGGTTAAACTAATTAATCGTACCAACAAGGAGCTGGATCAAACTGCTGCCGTACAGGCTTGGAACAAAACACTTGTAGGTCCCCTCGTCTGAGAGCTTCACCCTGGACAGTTTCAGTGAGATGTTACCATCAGACAAATTCTCAGCAAACAGGGATGTCCTGTCTTTGTACAAGGGGTTCAGAATGTCAGTATTGTAATATCCATCTTGGAGGAGATGCACGGTATTCGGTTTCTTCAGGTCAGGTCTGGACCACTCCACTGTCATCTTGACAGCGCTGACAGGAGGTTTAATGTGGCAAGGAAAGATCACATCATCTCCCACTTTGGCCAGAACGGGCTGAGAGGAACTGATCACCTGTTGTCCTTGAAAACAAAACACAATGTCTTTAGTGTTGTGGTCTTTATCTTTTAGATGTACAGTATACTGTTAACTTGTCCACATATTAACATACTATAATGTTGTCGCCTTGCTAAACTAATGGCCTATGTAATTTTTTTTACGTTTTTCAGGAAAAATAAAAAACTGATCCAAAACAAAACTATATGATATTTCTTAATCATTTCACCCAAAATGTTTATAACAAATTATGACTATTTAAATAGAAATAACACTGTCTGTCAGTTATGTAACATAAGAGATTTACATAGGTTTAAATAGGATTAAATCTGACTATAAAATAAAAAATGGCCTAAATCAGTAAATAATTTGGCCTAAGTCACACTAGGGAGTTAGGCCATTATACTAAAACGGGAGTGAACAGCATGATCCTTTTAAATTAGGAGATGGGCGATTTTACCAGAGGTGGCCAGTGTCATGAGGAGCTGACTTAGGCAAAAATATCATTTTCCTCAAAAAATGACTTAGGCCATTAGTTTAGCAAGGTGACGATGTTAGTATGTTATTTAGACAGATGGTTTAATGTTTACCTGCTACCCTAGTTACTTTGTAACACTTAAATGTTTTCATAAAACTTTATTTACTCGACCTCCTGCCTTGTTGTTTGACTAGAATTCATGTTGTTTTACTCTGATCGTGTAAGTCACTCTGGACAAGTGTCTGCCAAATGTATGAATTGTAAATTGTTCAGAATCCTTTATTTCACATAAAGTCATAAACCTCTGCACAGGTAAAACACTTCATTATTATCTGTAAAGGGAGCCACACTTCAAACAAGTTCAGAACGCTGGCATTAAATGAAAAGTTAAAACAAATGATCTCTGGTATTTGACAGATAATAATGTGAAACCTCATCATCATCAATCATAAGCTACTGAGTGTGTTTGATGTTGTAATGCTGTCAAGATACTAATGCTGTCAAGATACTTACTTATTTGTCAGTTTTTCCTGTTTTGTAATGCCCACTGTTATCTTTATTAACAACAGTTGTTTGTAATATATTTATTGTATTTTTATAGCCTTACAAATACAGTGTGTTAATATATTATTACTTTGTAGTACACAAATCCTATTGAAATGGTCTCCTAAGTAGGCGTGGTTTGCTTCTCCACCGACCATCCCACCACCCTCCCCCTCCCCTCTCCCTGGCTGACAACATCATGTGGATGTGTATTTGTGTATTTTCTTCATTAAAGAAAATAAATGCTTTACATGTTTGAAAGTGCACTGTTATTGGCAACCTATGAAATTCCCCCCACAAACACACATGTATTATTCAGTCTTATGCTAGATGTGCTCCTGTTTCTGCTCAATGTTAACCTTAACCTTATATATATATATATATATATATATATATATATATATATATATATATATATATATTACGGTTTATATATATATATATATATTACGGTTTATATATATATATATATATATATATATATATATTACGGTTTATATATATATATATATATATATATAACTTATAAATAAAAGGCCCTTATTTTACCACTATAGACCATATTATGTTTAGCAAAATGTCATGATTCCCAAATCATACCCCATCAACCAAGACAGTTAATAATGGAAAATTATATTAGCCTATTGACCATTGGAACACACATTTTATTTAATCTTTAATATGTCCATAATGATTTCACGTACTATATTCATATATAATCTCAGTTAAATCCGTTTTTAGAACATCTTATGGGTACAGAGCATAGAGTTAAAAATAAGGGACAGAGCCCTCTATGTCTCGTCCATCAGACTGCAGATGGACTCTTCAGATATCTTCCCAAATCTCGTGATAGTGTGTTGCTGCCTGGGATAGAGAAAAGTCGATAACAAAGTTGATTTTCCCCTCATTTGTGTCTCTAAAAAAAGCTATTTTAGTATGAAAATCGTGTACATATTGTGTGTCTTGTGACGATTGGGTCCAATATTTAGTTCTGTAACCATGGAGCTAAAGAATGGTTCAGGAGCTGTGTTCACGTTCACTCTCCCATTGGAATCAATAGACTCCAACTTGCTTCCTGTCTCCTAAACCTATGTCACGCAGAAACGGGAAGTAAACCGGAGAATGCGACTCTTGCTATTTCCCTCTTGGATAGGACTCATACAGTACTGGTTGACAATGTCAATAAAGTTATTTGGAGCCACAGATGGCAGTTGATCTCAGACACAAATCCCAGACAAAGACTCTCTGCTGGACCTAACACTCTGATGATTAACAATCATAATCACACTGCTCTATGATGAGTTATGTGGCCAGTCTTCAAGCTCACATGAGTCATGTAAAGTAAAGCCGTCTGCCGTCTGCACACACACACACACACACACACACACACACACACACACACACACACACACACACACACACACACACACACACACACACACACACACACACACACACACACACACACACACTCACACACACACACACACACACACACACACACACACACACACACACACAAACACTATAGCCCTGCAGGCCCGCTGGGGCTAGGGCCGTTTCTGTATTTGAACATCGGGCCTAGGTAGGGCTGCCACCTTTCAGAAATGGAAATACGGGACACATGCGCTTCGGATTTTTTGGATTTTGGGCGGATTTTGAAATTTTTTGTTTGTTTTTTGTTACTTTATTCCGGTTTTAGGGTTAGGGTTAGGGTTAGGTTAGGGTTATGTTATTTAATTATTTTGGGGGAGCCAGCCCCCAAAACTCCTGAAATGCATAGAAATCTATGAAATTTATATTTTAAAAAAAACAGCCCCCCAAACCCCTAAAATACATATAAATCTTTATATTGTTGTCTGAACACTATTTATTTATTTCTGTTTAAGTATTTATTTATGTATTTATGAATTATATTATTTATGTATTTGTGTTTAAGTATTTAAGTATTTAAATGCATTTATGTATTTATGAATTATATTATTTATGTATGTATTAGCTGTTATAATAATCCATTATGAAGAATTCCGTTTTCCAGATGATGAGCATAACAACAACATAAGAGTTGTTCTTTAAATGGGCACACTATTTAATTATATTGATTAATATATATTAAATACATGTTTATTTATTAGACTTTAAAAACTCAACATTAAAGGTATAGTAGGCAACATTAAGCCTATATTTGAAAAATACCTCTATATATATTTTCTGCATTTTTTCCCCTCTATCAGCCACTATATAATGATGCTGGGGTGTTTTCCTGCATTGAAAAACACTCCTCTTTCTGAAATCCGTATTTTCCCTACTATTTAGGTTACACATCCGGGTATCCGGTGCGTAAATTCACGCACGCATGTGCGCATCCGTGCGCGTCCGTGTCCGTGTGAACTTTTTACTTTCGGTTTTAAAATGCTCTCAAACTTATTTTTTTAGGCACATAATTTACTTTTCAAAAAGCGTTTGGATAGAATTTAGTTGTTTAACTTCATATATGTGGTCAATTTGTCATGAAAGAGCCTATTTAAAAATAAAAATTTAGAGAACCGGCAGGGGCGGGCAGTTCCGCGAATTGTATCCGAAAAAAGTAACCTATATTCGGCATGGCCCGTTTAGAAGTCTGCTTACTCTATGGAAGTCCTCCGTGCGTCACCCCCTGGTGGTCGGGGAAACGAACTGCTGGATTTTTTTCCTTTGTTTATCTCTGAATCGCCTACAATCCCTTTAATAAACAATCAACCATATTAGTCTACTGAAATAGCCTAGACTATATGCCCACATCAGCAGCCAATATGTAGCCTGCCAGGGCAGGTAATAGAAATACTGACATGTAATATCCCATACCGAATCGATCTCAGGAGATGTTTCATTCATGAAGAACTGTGACACTTGTGCTTGGGTCCTTTGGGTTCTTATATTTTTGGAATGTTGTTCTCCTGAGGCATGCTGTCTGTCTGATGTCAGCCAGTCCACCATGCACCACAGAAAACATACGCCGACATACTTTACAAAGTTTACAGTTTGCTTTGTAAACATCTCCAAACATCACTGACGCTGTCAAGCCAAGGCACAGCCGCACAGAACTTATCTTAGCCACGTGAAAGCACTAACTCTCATTGGTCGTGTTATGAGTAATGAGCCAATGAGCTGCTGAGCACACTCCCAGACAATGGAATCATAGCCAGCGTTGCCAAGTCTGTTTATTTCCCGCAACTTTTGGACAAAATTTGGCTTGTTTTTGTAGGTCGGCTGGCTCATTTCTCTCACTATACTTGGCAACACTGACTCACTGAGCTCCCATTCTCCCAGTAACGCAGCAAAGAGACAGGACAGCACATCGTCGCCCTGTCATTCAAATTGATTCCCCGACCTTAAAATACAGGACAAAGTGCGTCTCGTATCAGTTCAATACGGGACGCGTCTTTTAGTTTCCAATTACGGGACGATTCCGTATTTTAAGGGACGGGTGACCAGACGAATCTGCGAGTGCAAAAAAGAATTGCACTCTGCGATTTGGGTCTGGCACCGCTCCATAGAGAATCCATTTCCTACTCCAGAAGACGTGGGTGACCAATCAGGGCCCAGTATTCGAATATGGGAGACTGTAATTGGTAGTTGGTTGTAGGTCTAACCAATTGCGTCGAGGGCCATTGTTTTGATCCCGCCCCTTGGGAAAAAATATATAATATAGTCTGGCTACGCGAGGCTATGGTTCTAGGGCCGGGCTCGGGCTCACCGAACATTTTGCGCAGATTATTTCACTCTGGTAACATAATCCGCATCTCGCGAAACCCCGGTATAGTTCATGGTTGTGCAGTAGCACTAGCAGCCTGCAGGCAGGCACGCTGCTAGTAGTAGTCACGTGACAACAACATACACGCATGTCGCGCACACGCGTTAGAAGCCTACACTTTTTCTTCGCGGCGCTCGTGACTCAAAATGAGGAGTTTTTGTTTGTGTGTTACGCACTGGATTGGAACCAATTTTGCAATATTATTCTTCACAGTTTACCTCAAAGAAAGGTAGGCCATAATCTTTTTTTGTTTTTGTTGCTGGCTGGGTGAGGATCAAGATGCTGCTGTCTTGACTTCTTGTGATTGTGGGTTTGTTTATCAGAGCGTGAGAGTGCAGCCGGCTGCTGCGCTGGCTGCGATGCGCGGCGCGCACCAGTTCACGCTCGAAAATTATGAATTAATAATAATAAATAAATAAAGAGGTCTCGGGCTTCGGACGGGCTCGGGCTGTAAAATTGCGGCACCTACGGTCTAACACACACACACACACACACACACACACACACACACACACACACACACACACACACACTGGCAAGGCAACGTGTCTCTCTCTCTCTCTCTCTCTCTGTCTCTCTGTCTCTCTCTCTCTGTCTCTCTCTCTGGCCGTGTCGCCAGTGGTTCCTTGTGCTGTCTCTCCGTGTCTCTCTCTGTTTTCATAGACCACGCCAGCGCTTGTTGCTCGCCCGTTTCACGGATGTGGCAACGCTTGTTTGTCGCACATGATTGGCTTTCAAAGTTAGTGATCATTTTTACTTTGCACACATCCCGGAAGTAAAGTGCGAGCTGAAATATTGCAAAGACTTTATGATTATTAGAAGTGGAGACACATGTGAAGGTGGAAAATAAAGTAGATGTTATTGTCAGAAAAGCCATGGGCGATTTTTGTAGCAAGTTGGGAGAGAATTGGCCCACTGTTTTGGCCGAGAGCTGTACCTAAATTGTTGGGTACCGAAAAGGGCCACCTCTCTGGTTGTGTTGTGAGGATATTGTGTAGTGGAGCACATTGCTGAAACGATCTTTCACTTGGTGATACAAGCACCAAATTTGGCACACAAGTGCTTCAGAACCTACTCTCTCAGAAAAGTACGTTGTCCACTTGAATAAAACAAAATGGCCGCATGTTTCAAGATGGCCGCCATTCGAAGTGGTTTTAAACAGTGTTTGAACTATATTTTGATTGAATAATCCTATTTTGATGGTCTATACATCGAAATGTACGTTTTTGAGTATGAGATATCCAATTCTGCATTTAGAACATCTAAATTATTGGATATTATGATGATACAAATGGTGTGCTGTGCTGTGCTGTGCTGTGCTGTGCTGTGCTGTGCTATGCTGTGCTGTGCTGTACTGCACTATGTACTGTACGGCACTGTAGGCACTGTACGGCACTGTATTATACTGTACTGCACTGTGTTGTATGGCACTGTACGGCGCTGTACTGTACTGTATTGCACTGTGCTGTATGGCACTGTACGGCACTGTACTGGACTGGACTGGACTGGACTGGACTGTATTATACTGGACTGTACTGTATTGGACTGTATTGGACTGTATTACTGTACTGGACTGTACTGTATTATGCTGTACTGGACTGGACTGGACTGTGCTGCACCTTGGTCATATGGAACCAAACCGTAACAGTTTGGTTCTTCTTTTAGTCCTCACATTTGCAGGCACACAACTGTGTACACTTAAGCATGAAGTGATAGCATTTGCATCGTCCTCGGGATTCAGTCTTTTAGACACATTTTGTCAACTGCTCACAAGTCTGAACAATAGGTGGAAGGATTGTCCAGAGCACTTGCCAGACCTCTCCATCTTTTTGCCAGCCACAGTTGGCAGGGCTTTCAGTTTGCATTTTGCACACTGTTGCCTAACATGCAGTTTTCTTGCCTTTACCATGAAAAGCTGACACAACTGTCTTTCCACTGGCGTGGAAGGACAGCATGCCACTGGATTTCTCTGGGCCAACAATTACTACCATATCATGAATTGGCAATCACCTAATGGACTGACCCTGGCCAAATTATACCCAAATCATTTCTAAGCCTGCACTGACTGCAACAACAAGAATATCTGTGTGCCTTAATCAACACAGACTTCATTTGTTGCTTGGCTGCATGGAGAGCATGTGTGAAGATGCTGGAGTCAGCTTCTTCGTGGTTGCAAGGACTTAAGCCTTCAAGGCTGATGAGTTTGTTTGAAAGAGGCCATCTGCCATCCAGGTAACTGAAGCCCCGTTACCCTTGGCTCGGCTCTCCCGTGCTGGCACATCCTGTCAATTCAGGTGCGGCTAGCTAACTACAATACTACAATGAACTAAACTTGTAGTTGAAATATATACAGGGGCTTATTAGCATTTGGGACACTAAAGTATACTACAGTACAAACTACAGTGAGTACACCACTACAACAGTTAGTAAACTACAACTACAGCTAGTACACTACAAGCCGACACTGAACCCCATGCTGAGTCTCACACCAGTGTGCCCTGGTTGTGCTTTGACATCACTTTTATAAAAAATGACAAACCAATAGAGCTTGACCACAGCATTTCAATGAATGATCATGGATGTTTCCCTTCAACTTAATGCAATGTCTGTGATCAGACAGCTTCCGAAAATGCTCATTTTGAGTCACGTAATAAAATCTTGAATCTTGAAAACTGGCGGCCATATTGGAATTCAATTGACACTATTGAGTTCTTCCAGTCAGAATACATTCATTTAGATTTTTGGATCATTAATACATTTCTGTTCATTCAAGTTCTACTTCAAAAACATCTATTTTGCATTTGATGAGGCGGCCATCTTGAAAACTGGCGGCCATCTTGGAGTTTCAGCTGGATAACGTACTTTTCTTAAATAGTATATCCTGGACATCATTTGTGCCAAATTTGGTGCTTGTATCACCAAGTGAAAGATTCTGATGGAATATTGATTTAATATGCCCCACTATGACTCAAAGAGGTGCCCAGTGTTCCAAATTACTTGGTCCTTCTGGTGTCCACTGTTCTCACCAAAAGGTGCCCACTGTTCCGGAACACTCGGCCCCGAGGTGCCCAGTGTTCCAAGAAATAAAGTTGCCCATGTTACTATTTGAAAATAGCCGATTTATTTTGTAGATAAGAAAGAAAACCTTTATTTTTTTTTTAATAATTGTAATATTTTTTGCAACATTTTAACAATACAAATCCTGTATGGGGGTCCCTGAAACAAAATATTTTCAGATGAGGGTCTACAACCAAATACATGAGCCTGTTAAATTGGGGGTCCTTCAGAACCACTGGTTTAAACAACATTAGGAAGCCCAAAAGAAAATAAACAAATAAACAACTACATTTTAGAAACAAGCCCAAATAAACAACTACACTTTAGAAACAAGCCCAAATAAACAACTACACTTTAGAAACAAGCCCAAATAAACAACTACACTTTAGAAACAAGCCCAAATAAACAACTACACTTTAGAAACAAGCCCAAATAAACAACTACACTTTAGAAACAAGCCAAAATAAACACCTACACGTTAGAAACAAGCCCAAATAAACAACTACTCTTTAGAAACAAACCCAAATAAACAACTACACTTTAGAAACAAACTCAAATAAACAACTACACTTTAGAAACAAACTCAAATAAACAACTACACTTTAGAAACAAACCCAAATAAACAAAGTCACTTTAGAAACAAACCTAAATAAACAACCACACTTTAGAAACAAGACCAACTAAACAACTACACTTTAGAAACAAGCCCAAATAAACACTACACTTTAGAAACAAGCCCAAATAAACAACTGCACTTCAGAAACAAACCCAAATAAACAACTACACTTTAGAAACAAGCCCAAATAAACAACTACACTTTAGAAACAAGACCAAATAAACAACTACACTTTAGAAACAAGCCCAAATAAACAACTACACTTTAGAAACAAGACCAAATAAACAACTACACTTTAGAAACAAGACCAAATAAACAATGTAGGCATTTATCAGACGCTCTTAATCCAGAGTGATTTACAGTAAAAGGTAAATACGAGGTAATACATCAAATGCATAGAGTAGTCTAGGACCTGGCTAAGATATGTATGCACTTAATTTAGGAGAGATTATCTCAACTGTTCTTGGCTAATATGACCCCAAGGAACAATTTAGGAACTGTGACTAATTCTCTATCCGGGGCGAAATACCCGAAAATGACCACGCCCTTTTAAAAATGACCACATCCTGTGTGCTACTTCCAACATAGCTGTATCTTCTAAACCGTTTGAGCTACAGATTACCAGAGGTGCTCAAAATGTTCAGAATATCCATGTCTAGAGGGACATAGAAAG
Organism: Gymnoscopelus braueri; assembly: GCF_963280865.1. Lineage (NCBI taxonomy): Eukaryota > Metazoa > Chordata > Actinopteri > Myctophiformes > Myctophidae > Gymnoscopelus > Gymnoscopelus braueri. The sequence continues at coordinate 8,216,986 of NC_137614.1, forward strand.
GCGTAAAATGGATAATTTGATATTTTATGAGAAAATGGCCAAAAACACTTATTACATGAAACTATCTACATAGAGCAACTGCCATATGTATTAACTTAATGTTTACAGGCTTATATTATCTGAGTACTTTAAGTGAGTGAGTACCAATCAATTTAATTGAGAGCACCAGGTAATACCTGGAGGGAGTGAGAGAACAAACAATTGAGTGGCACACCATCTTACTGAAGTCCAGCAAGAGACATGGTAAGACAAACTTTCTTTCTTTCTTTTTATACCATCTACTGCAACTTCAATGTCATACAATATGACAATTCTTGCTTGCTACTTGTGAGCTTTTTGTTGGTAGACATGTAGAGCAAACAGTCTTAAATCTGTCCAGCAGTCTAATAGTTGAATAATTCTGTCTTTTCAGGATGAGGTACCTCTCAATGCTCCTTGTGCTACTCCTAAACCAATCAATCTCAGCGAGTGCATCCTATGCCAGAAGAAGAAAACATCCGGGTACCTCTGTAGTGGTGAAATTGGCAGACATGTTATACTTTCACTTGCTAAAACAAGCAGAGTGTGAAGACTCTCGAGCTGCTAGGGTTCTTCAACTCACAGAGCAAGAGCAGAGTATCATGAAATACCACAGCTCATCTTGCTATAGAATATTTCAAAAGGATATGAAAAAGACTGACAGCATAACCAAACCATTAGAACAGGCAGAACCATCTCAGCAGCAGTTGCCTATTCATGCTACATCTGAGCGACGCAGCAAGAGGAAGAAGAAGTCCAGTGTAACTACAAATGTCTGTATCATTTGTGGTGCGGCTAAAACTACAGTTAAACAGAAGAAAATACACGTATTGTTCACAATAATGCAAAGAAACATATCAAGCGGGCATTTTACCAGCAACAGCTGTGGGTCCAAGCCCCATTTAGAGATGCCACCATTATTCTTAATGCAGAGTCTTACAGGTTTGTGAGAAGGGAGACCGTAATAGTCCCTGATATAGAAACCTCAAAACCCGAAGACCTGCCAGATCCCTGCACATGTGGCAAGTGTGCACGTAAGAATGGGTGTCCATGTCGGGTAGCTGGGATGCCTTGTAGTATGTACTGCAAATGCAAAGGAGGTGATTATTGTAAAAATCCTATAAATAAATAGATGTGACATAAACACTATTAATGTAGTCGTCATAGTTGTATTTTTGGCTGTTTATCTTCCATTTTGAAATAAATTATTTAAGCTGCTTAGATACTTATGCCAACTAAAGTAACAACTTTTGCTTTGTATTTTGCATTTCAAGTTAACAAACATTCAATTGATAATTGATAATGTATCTTAATCAAATTCTCACTTTCTTTAGAAACAAATCCAAATTGTCAGCTCATGTATACTACATGACATAAATGCCATATACATTTATTCTGTCTGTAAAGTTTAAGTTTATAAATACATGCTGTATAGACTTTTAAAGCAATTTTTGGCCGTTTTCTCATAAAAAAATCAAATTAGAAATGTTAAACATTTAAATATACCTCTAGACATGGGTTTTCTGAACATTTTGAGCACCTCAGGATATCTGTAGCACAAACGGTTTAGAAAATATAGCTATGTTGGAAGTAGCACACAGGATGTGGTCATTTTTAAAAGGCCGTGGTCATTTTCGGGTATTTCGCCCCGGATAGAGAATCAGTCACAGTTCCTAAGTTGTTCCTTGGGGTCATATTAGCCAAGAACAGTTGAGATATTCTCTCCTAAATGAAGTGCATACATATCTTAGCCAGGTCCCAGACTAGAGATAGTAATCTAGCTGGGGGCACGGTGGCGCCTGCAGTTACTTCTTTGTCTCTTCTGGGCGGCCAATCACGGTCATACTTTCAATGCTTGTGGTCCTTAATTCTCTGCTTGGGCGGCCAATCGCGGTCCTCCATTCACTGCTTGGGCGACCAATCACTGTCCTGCATTCACTGCTTGAGGAGCGGCCAATCGTGGTCCTGGATTTACTGTTTCACTGACCAGTTAAATCTTTCCCCCAACTCCCAGACCCAGCCCCCCTTCCTAGATGAGGAAGAAGGAGGAGCAGGAAACAGCAAGGATTACAGCAAGGATTAAATAAAAATAAAGATTGATTTGATATATTTTTACACTTTGTCAGATTGTTCTTTTGTCATTCTATGGCATGGCATGATCTAGTAATTGTATTAGTTTTTTTTACATGACCCGCAGTCCATTTGGAAATTAGTTGGCTGTTCATTGCAAGAGGAAATTACAATCTTTTTTAATTTGATTAGCTTACTGCCTTTTTCGTTTTCATTGTCCAGCTCCTGCACCAGATCTGCCAAAATACACATGGGCCTCCTTTCTTTAATATCCAATTTGATTGACTGATCTGATCATAATGCATAATGCAGCCAATACCTTTAATTATGTTGATGGACTGGCGTTATTATCTTAGTAGTTTGATTAAAACACTGGTTGAAACATCACCCACTATGGACGACTTACTGGCGCACGTTAAATACAACGCCGAGACGAGGAGCACGTCCATTGTTGTGCTAACAGAGACGTGGCTAACGGAGTTAGCATCTGATTCTTCCATCACTCCCCCTGGTTTCACCGTGTATAGGAAAGACAGAGACACTGTACTAAGCGGTAAGCAACGTGGGGGGGAGTTTGTGCCTTGATCAACAACAACTGGTGCAAAGATGTTAAAATCCTAGATAGTCACTGCTCACCAGACCTTGAACTTTTAATCATAGCCTGCCGTCCTTTCTACCTACCACGCGACTTCAGCATTGTGATTGTAGCCGTTGTTTACATTCATCCTGGAGCTAATAAGGACACAGCTATGAGGGAATTACACCAGGCGATCAGTGCACAAGAAAATCGCCACCCGGACTGCGCAGTCATCTGCCTAGGCGACTTCAACCGGACAGACTTAAAAAAGGTCTTTCCCAAATTCCACCAGCATGTCGCCTGCAGCACCCGTGGTGACAATATTTTTGACCACTGCTACACGTCCTTCAAGGATGGATACAAAGCTCTCCGCCGCCCACCGCTAGGAAGCTCTGACCACTACGCCATCCACTACGCCTACGAAGATGCAAGACAAACTCAGCAATGGCGACATCAGGAGCACATGGCAGGCGGTACACACCTTGACAGACTGCAAAACAAGAACCAGAAGCGAGGTGAACCCGCCTGCCTCCCTCCCCAACGAACTGAACACTTTCTACGGCCGGTTTGAGATCAGCCCCAACCGCGGCAGCCAAGCGGGGCCATCAGCAGCACCAGCAGAGGAGAACCCTCTAACCATCTCGGAGAGAGAAGTGCGTACAGCCTTCGCACGGGTCAACATCCACAAGGCAGCCGGACCTGATGGGATTCCAGGCCGGGTCCTTAAGGCATGTGCAGACCAGCTGGCGGGTGTCTTCGCTGACATCTTTAACCTCTCCCTCTCCCAGGCTGTGGTCCCTGCAGGGTTCAAAATGTCAACCATTGTGCCCATTCCCAAAAAGGCCAAAGTGACATGCCTGAACGACTGGAGACCTGTCGCTCTCACCCCGATCGTCAGCAAGTGCTTCGAGAAACTGGTGAGGGAATACATCAGCTCCACGCTACCTGCCTCGCTGGATCCGTGGCAGTATGCATACCGCAAAAACAGATCCACCGACGACGCTATTGCCATGGCTCTCCACACCGTCCTCTCGCACATGGACAACAAGCTGCTGAAGGACAAATATGTACGTATGCTGTTCGTGGACTACAGCTCAGCATTCAACACCATTGTCCCAGCAATACTTGACAAAAAGCTCAGAGACCTAGGGCTACACCCAAGCATGTGCGACTGGATACAGGACTTCTTGTCCAACCGACATCAGGTGGTGAGAATGGGCAGCATCACATCCGACCCCCTGACCCTCAACACCGGAGCACCCCAGGGATGCGTGCTGAGCCCTCTCCTCTACTCCCTGTACATGTATGACTGCATAGCCACACATGTCTCCAACACCATCATAAAGTACGCGGACGACACGACAGTGATAGGCCGAATCGTCAACAACGACGAGTCTGACTATAGAGAGGAGATCAACTCACTGGCGCGCTGGTGCCGGGAGAACAACCTCTCTCTTAACGTCGACAAGACCAAAGAACTGATCGTGGACTTCAGGAGGCCGCGGAGAGACCATGCGCACATCTAAGTAGTACATCTACTGCGCCCAGTAGATGTACAACCCTGTACATCTACATAAACGTTCAGATTTCAAATATAAAGTGCTTATCTCATGGCCACAGGTGTTATAATTATGTACGGGCCCTCATAAGTACCCGTATCTTCCGTATTGTTCAATAAAAAGCATTTTAATCGGTGGCCATTGTCGTTTTTTTTCAACGTATCGGTTTGGGCGTGTATTGCACTCTGATACATTATAACTCTATGAGAAAATGGCCGCCGATCGGATTAAAATGCTTTGAATTGAACAAAACGGAATATACGGGTACTTAGACCCACCCGAAGTGAATTGTAACATCCGTGGCCATGAGGTAAGCACTTTATATTTGAAATCTGAACATTTATGTAGATGCACGGGGTTGTAAATGGAGATTACAAACACCAGGTTGGAGTTAAACCAGGACGCCCGTGACGACAAGCTAACAATGCTAAGCTAGCCTCGCTACTTTTGTGCATATCCGTTGTCACGGCAACCTAGCTGGTGCGTGTCTTTATCATTAGTAGGTAAACCTCGACTATAGTCGACTACCAGTGGGTCAAATTTAGTGGTGGAAGAAGCACTCGGTGGTAGCAATAGTACCACAATATAAAAATACTCTGTTACAAGTAAAAGGCCTGTGCTCAAAATGTTACTTGAGTTCAATCAAAGTAAAAGTACTAAAGTATTGGCATCAAAATATACTTAAAGTACCTAAAGTAAAAGTACTAAAATGTTTGAAAATAGCTGATCGACAAGCTCACAACGCATCGCAATGCGCATTGTGAGCTTGTAGATCGGCTATTTTCAAATAGCCTATGTATAGGGCTAAAGTGGTTAATGTATTGTAGCGGCCAGCTGCGGACTCTGTGTGTGTGTATGGCACTTTAAGGGTTGTACAGGAACTAGTACAGGAAGTGACATGACCTTGTTGTGTGTGTCTCTCTGCCTCTTGAGATTAACGTGTGTGGCTACGTTGAGCCTGGTTGTACTCTATGAGAGATATAATAAAGAAGGAACCTAAACGGTGGATTACGTCTCAGCCTCCACTTCCTGGGATCGTTACACTGGTGTCTGAAGTAAAACTACAAAATAAAAAGAGACTTTGTCGGTAAGGAGACGCTGTTTTGTCGGGCGCTAGCTAGTTAGCTTCAGTCAGTGAGTTAGCTAGGCGAGCCGGTTAGCATGGATAGCTCCGTTGGGGTGAAGATAAAAGTGGAGCCACGGGACGAGGCTGCGTACGGGATACCGGGAGGAATGGACATGCCGCGGCTAGAGGAAGCCCCCCCAGCGTGGATGATTAACCATAACCACCGGGGAGGACACGCTGCGGGGGGCGGCAGGGGAGACGTGTCTCCCGCCAATTTTACCGCGTCCAGCGGTTACCATGGCAACGGAGACGCGCCACTGTCTGCTGGCTCGGTGAAGACGCCCAAATACACTGGGAGCTCAGATTGGGAAGCATTCCATGCCCAATTCGAACTGTTAGCAGATGCTAGAAGGTGGACAGTGAGGGACAAAGCACTGCAGTTGGCTTTGTGTCTGGAGGGAGATGCTCTTTCATGCCTCCTGTTGCTGGACCCTGAGCAGCGACGATGCTACGACGCCCTGGTGGGGGCGCTTAAGAGGAGGTTTGGAACGTGGTCTCAGCCAGCGCTCCTGAAAAATGAGCTGAGAGGGAAGTGCAGGAAGCCTGGTGAGTCGCTCCGAGGGCTTGCTAATGACATTGAGAGCCAGGTGCGGCGGGCATACGGTCACATGCCTGCCGAGGCACGGAATGAGCTGGCTACTGACCTGTTTGTCGGGGCCATCTCTCCCCCTGACCTGCGCATGCAGGTGCAGCTTCAGCACCCGAAGTCACTGCTCGAGGCGTTGGAGGCAGCTACAGAGAGGGAGAGCCTGCGGAGCGCTGCTGCCAGTGGTGGACACGAGGTGAGCCCCCATGCGGTGAGGTCGGCGTCGGGATGCCCCGCCAGGGAGGAGGCGCCAGCGTGGGCGACAGAGATGACCGAGCTACTGAGGGCGGTGACTCTGCAGGGACCACGCGGACAGCCATACGGGCCGCAGGTCTGCTGGGGGTGCGGCCAGCCCGGGCACATACGCAGGAACTGCCCTGCTGCTCGCCAGGTTCAGGGAAACCCCTCGGGGTCCGCATAAACGGGGATATGCGGACCCCTCTTCTCACCGCCGCCCCAACGTCGCCAGTCCAGGCCCGTCATCCAGCGGGGGGAGCCCGACAGCACAGCCGGGAGGGGGAGACTCCATTCCCCCCTGAAGTAGATGACAGCATCATGCCTTCTTCTCATCCTCATCAGCCAGAAGTAGATGACAGCATCATGCCGCCTTCTCATCTTCATCAGCCAGAAGTATATGACAGCACCATGCCGCCTTCTCATCTTCATCAGCCAGAAGTAGATGACAGCACCATGCCGCATTCTCATCCTCATCAGCCTGAAGCAGATGACAGCGCTACTCCACCTGTCGTGGTGGGGTGGGTCCGTGGGAGCTCCGGTGGTGGGGGCTCCTGCCACGTCGCTGTCTCCGTCCAGGGGGTGCCTACTGTGGGCCTGGTAGACACCGGGTCATCGGTGACGCTGGTGAGACCGGACGTTCTGCCCAGCGGCACACCACTGCAGCCTACAGCGGTGCAGCTCCGCACGGTCACGGGCCAGCTGGCTCCCATGGTGGGGAAGGGGCTGCTGTGGTTATGTGTGGGGGGCAAACGCTTTCGCCATCTGGTGTGGGTGGCGGACTTGCAGGACTGCTGCATCCTGGGGCTGGACTTCCTCCAGGACACGGGGTGCCTGTTGGACATGGGGAGGGGTACACTTAACTTTCCGGGGGGTCCTACAGTTGCCATGGGCCCTCTAGCTACCGGCCCTCTGCCCCCTGCCCGGTCTGTCCAGACACTGAAGCTGCCCCTCGCCGCCCCCGCCCTCCCCGGCTCCTTCCCCTACCCCGACCCCCGTGCTTTTGCTCATATCCCACGGTTCGCTGCCCCGGTGAACCTTCCCCTTGCCTTCCCCGTCCCTACACCCCCGTTCATGTGGCCAGGTTACCCCCCCTCCCACCCTGCCCCCCCTCCCCCAGCAAGGGGGGAGAGTGTGATGTTTGCTGCTGGGGTGGGTCAGCCCCCGGCAGCACCCGTGGCCCCGCCCAACGCCCCCCGCCTACAGCTGTCCCCCCTGGCCCCTGTGTTTGCCCCTACACCCGCCCCCATGCCCCCCAGCTCCCCCCCTTGCCCGGTGTGGTCTCCCCAGGTAGGGGAGGAGACGCCGATGGCCACCGGGGACCCCCGGTGCCAGTTAGCAGCTATAGCCCTGCCCGATAGCCCAACGCTCCTGTCCCCTCACCTGTCCCCTGTCACTCCTGCCCCCCCCACCGGTCTAGACAGCATACAAGTTCCAGCCCCTTCCCTGCGGTTACGGGGGGGGGGCGGTGGAGGAGAGCTGCCCCGGGGGGGAGGGTTATGGAGAGAGGAGTACGGGGACCTGGAGAAGCAACAGCAAGAACAGCTCAGACAGCTGCTGGTGGAGTTCCAGGACAGTTTTGCAATGAGCGAGAGTGAGGTGGGGAGGACTCACATGGCAGAGCATGTGATAGACACTGGAAATGAGCGCCCCATCAAGGGCCACCCACGCCGCGTCCCTCTCGCTCGTCAGCAGGCTTGTGACAAGGCCTTAGATGACCTGCTGCAGGCAGACTTCATTGAGCCGTCCGACAGCCCCTGGGCGTCGCCTGTGGTCATGGTGGCAAAGAAGAATGGAGACTGGCGATTCTGTGTGGACTACAGACGGCTGAACGACGTGACCACGAAAGACTCGTACCCCCTCCCTCGCATCGACGAATCCTTGGACTTGGTCACGGGGTCCTCGTGGTTCACCACATTGGATCTTAAAAGCGGCTACTACCAGGTGGCCATCTCTCCTGAATCCCGGCTTTCTGCACTGGCCGGGGTCTGTGGCAGTTCAAGGTCCTCAGCTTCGGGCTTTGTAACGCCCCCGCTACTTTCGCCCGGCTAATGGACAAAGTGCTGGCTGGTATCCCTCGCCAGGAGTGCCTGGTATACCTGGACGACATCCTGGTGCATGGCCGCTCCTTCGAGGCAGCCCTGAGGTCCCTGAGGCGAGTTCTGGAGAGAGTGAGGGAGGCAGGTCTGACATTGCACCCGGAGAAGTGTCATTTCATGAGGAAGAAGGTGACTTTCTTGGGGCACGAGTTGGGCGCGGAGGGTATCGGCCCCATGGACGAGAAGGTGCGGGCTGTGGAGGAGTGGCCCACCCCCCGTGATCAGGGTCAGTTGAAGAGTTTCATCGGCCTGGCCTCGTACTACAGGAGACATGTGCGAGGTTTTGCCACCATAGCGTCGCCTCTATACCGGCTGTTAGAGAAAGACAGAGACTATGTGTGGTCCGAGGCGTGCCAGGAGGCATTTCTCGGACTGAAGCAAGCCTTGTGCAAGGCTCCGGTCCTCGCCCCGCCCGACCCCGCACTGCCCTTCATACTGGACACTGACGCTAGTGGTGTGGGGGTGGGGGGTGTTCTCTCACAGCCGTGGCCGGAGGGAGAGAGAGTGGTGGCATACTTCAGCCAGAAGCTTAATAAAGCTGAACGGAACTACTGTGTCACCCGCCGGGAGCTCCTGGCAGTAGTACTTTCTATCAGACACTTCAGGCCTCCCCTTCGTTACAAGGACTGACCACTCAGCCCTCCAGTGGTTAATGACTTTCCGGGAGCCAGAGGGGCAGGTCGCCAGGTGGCTGGAGGAGCTACAGGAGTACGAGTTCAAGATTGAGCACCGGCCCGGGGCTCGCCACTCCAACGCAGACGCCCTCTCGCGTCGGCCGTGTGCGGCGAAGGGATGCCGCTACTGCGAGCGGAGAGAGGCGCGGGAGCTGGAACGGCGTGCGGAGGGGGAGGAGTGCGCGGCCGTCAGACGGGTCGAAGAGGTCGTCTGCAGGGAATTGCAGACAGTGACAAATGCTGAATGGCGACACGAGCAAGAGAGCGATCCAGATCTACAGCCTGTCTTGCAGTGGGTGGAGGCCCAGCAGCGTCCACCATGGGAGGTGGTGGCGCCCTTCTCCAAGGCGACAAAGGGTCTGTGGACCATGTTTGATTCACTGTGGCTGTCCCGTGGGGTGCTGCAGCGGGCGTTCAAGACAGCAGCCACCGGGGAGGAGCAGTGGCAGGTGGTGGTCCCTAAGGGCCTGCAAGATGCAGTGCTGAAATCCATGCACGGGGCGGGCGGGTCTGGGCACTTTGGGGTCACCAAAACACTTCGTCGTCTGCGACAAAGCTTCTACTGGGGGCGGCAGAAGAGGGACGTTGCAGATTTCTGTCGCCGCTGTGACCTCTGTGTTGCTCGCAAAGGCCCCACTGGACGCTTGCAAGCACCACTCCAACAGTTCCCTGTGGGGTGCCCCATGGAGAGGGTGGGGATTGACATTACGGGGCCGTACCCACGCTCTGACGGGGGCAACTGCTACGTCCTCTCCGCTATTGACTATTTCACTAAGTGGCCCGAGGCATATGCCATCCCAAACCAAGAAGCGGAGACGATCGCTGATGCCCTGGTGGGGGGAATGATAAGTCGGTTTGGAGTAATGGAATCCGTCCACAGCGACAGGGGGACAAATTTTGAATCCCGGTTGTTCGCTGCCGTGTGCGAACGCCTGGGCATACACAAGACCCGCACTACCCCGTTGCACCCTCAAAGTGACGGGTTAGTGGAGATGTTCCACCGGAACATGGGAGATCAGCTGGCCTTTGTCACCTCCCGGCACCAGCGAGACTGGGACAAACACCTGCCCCTGGTGCTCATGGCGTGTCGTTCTGCGGTGCAGGAATCCACAGAGTGCACACCAGCCCTCCTCATGCTGGGAAGAGAGCTGCGCACCCCGGCCGAGCTGATCTTCGGTCGCCCACCTGATGCCCCGGCGGTCCCTGCAGGGCCGGAGTATGCCAGGAAGCTGCAAGACCGCCTGGATTCAGCCCATCGCTTCGCCCGGGAACAGCTGCAGGAGGCCGCCGTGAAGCAGAAGCGCAACTACGACGTGAAGTCTCGGGGACGGGACTTCACACCAGGCGAGTTGGTCTGGGTCTACAACCCGATCAGGAAGAAGGGCCGTAGCCCCAAGCTTGACAGCAAATGGACGGGGCCCTGCAAGGTGCTGGAGAGGATGGGAGAGGTAGTGTACCGTGTGCAGATGCCCCCCCGGGGGAGGAAGGTGGCGCTCCACAGAGACAGACTGGCCCCCTACAGGGGAGGCCCTCCGGCCCCCGTCACAGATGCACAGGCAGCCTCTCCCCCTTCCCCGGCTGCCCAACCCCCCCCTGGTTCCCCGCCCGCACCACAGGGGGACCCCACGTCCGTGTCCCCCGGCCATTCACCGTTGCCCCATGTCCCCTCTGCCCCCTCCCCGGGTTCTGTCCCACCGACCGCCCCTGTTCCCCTGCCCCCGACCCCTACGGGGTCTCGGCCGAGGAGGCGGACAAGGCCTCCGAGGCACCTGAGAGACTATGTGGTGTCCTTTGGGGCACAGGACTGATATGGACAATGTAAACTGTGAGTAAAAAAAGGAAAAAAAAAAAAAAGAAGAAAAAAAAAAAAAAGAACAAACATGTACACTGTATTTGGGGTGGGGGATTGTGTTTTTGGGGTTCTTGTTGATTCACGCTACTATGCTACCTCAGGTTGTTGCTCTTGTTGCCTATGGGCTGTGTTTTATTTCCTTACGGGCCTGTCCTCGGGGACGAGGACTTTTGTAAGGGGGGGGTAGTGTAGCGGCCAGCTGCGGACTCTGTGTGTGTGTATGGCACTTTAAGGGTTGTACAGGAACTAGTACAGGAAGTGACGTGACCTTGTTGTGTGTGTGTCTGTCTGCCTCTTGAGATTAACGTGTGTGGCTACGTTGAGCCTGGTTGTACTCTATGAGAGATATAATAAAGAAGGAACCTAAACGGTGGATTACGTCTCAGCCTCCACTTCCTGGGATCGTTACAGTATGTTTTATAATGTAATAATTTATATCTGCAAACTTAAAGTAACTAGTAACTAAAGCTTTCAAATCATTGTAATGGAGTAAAAGTACAATATTTTCCTCTGAGATGTAGTGGAGTAGAAGTTAAAGTATTGAAAATAGGAAATACTCCAGTAAAGTAAAAAATACCTTAAACAAATGTACTTAAGTACAGTACTTGAATAAATGTACTTAGTTACTTTCCACCACTGGTCAAATGATCATCAAATCTGAAAATTATGTGTAGCAGTGGGCAATATTTTAATTGTGTTGCATCAAATTTCTATAGAGTGGACAGCTGACTGAATGGTGTCAATGGGGGAGTGATTAGAGGAGTGGCTAGGTTGAATAAATTACACATTGTTCACGCCCATTACCTGGAGCTGAGAGGTGCTAGAAGTGGAAATTCTTTAGAAGGGATTTTCTCCCATTATCTCCGTTTCAAATATTCTCCAATTTCAATGAATGACACTTAATTTGAAAGCTTATATTCTGTACTTTAATAATCTGAAAAATATAAAAAACTGAAAAATGACAAATGCATACTTGCGGCATATATCATTGTACTCAGTCACATTTAAAAATAGCAGATCTACAAGCTCACAATGAGCTTGTAGATCTGCTATTTTGAAAGGATTTGTTAACATTTGAAAACTTGAAATGGGACATTCTGCATAATGAGTGCTTTTACTTCTAGTACTTTAAGTACATTTTGATGCCGATACTTTTATACTTTTACACAAGTTTCCTGTTTGGCCTGGAACTACCGCGCTAATAACAAAAAGGAATCTCACGCTGTTTTTAAAGAGGTGGTGCCATGGTTTTGCACTTTTTCTGTTTTTCATGTGTCTATGAGGTTGATAGAACTTCCTTAAGCCTCCTGGTGGTGTTTTTATGTTGTTTTATGTCTTCTCTGACTATTTTGAGTTTCTACCTGGAGGCTGAAACCTTGAGGGTCAAACGTGCCAATAGAAAAACAGCGCTTTAGTGACATAGTAAAAACGTACCCTCCCCCTCATTATCATAACACAACAGGTGTGGACATGAGGAGGAGGAGGGACTAGGACAGGTGGGTGGTGCTTAGGTGGTGGAGGAGGTGCTAAGGTGAGAACCAGGTATACTTAATGAACTGGAGGCGTGTCCACATAAAAACATAATTTTACCAATTTTTAACTTTTTTGAAAAAAATCTTCCTCCTAGTATAACCATAATACCTGATGATTATGTTTTAGGGGGGGAAGAAATCACTGAAAATCACAGCACCCCGTCTTTAAGATATAGGATTTGAAGATGGAAAAGCAACAGCAAAAGAAAACACAGCTCACGGTAACTAATGCTCCACTGGCTAAGAGAAACGATCCGTAGATAGTATAAAACAATTAAAAGAACGCTTTTTGAAACTATTCCGTCTTCCGGTGAAAACAAATGGAATTCTGAGTAATGCAGGAATAAACGAAAGACCTGCAGTGACGGTAATGACCAGCAGAGGTTGCTAAAATCGTTATTTGTGGACCTGCCTTGTATTACTTTAAGAAGTTTGGTGGTGTATAGGGTAAAAAAAACAAGTACAGAGCCAAATGTCTAATTGATTGATTGAATATTTTATTAGGCAAAAAATGTAAAACAGCACAGTTACATTTAAAATACTTTGTCTAACAGGTCCGTTCATGAAAGTCCTTGCGGACTTTGTTTCCAATGAGGGCCTTGGTAATGATTAATGCTTTGATCTATGAGTTTTAGTATAACTGTGTCACTATGACCTTATATATTCCAAAAACTGTGTTTATCAGCATGAGATGAGATCATATCACTGTAGCGTAGCCTCTCAGGGCCTGGTACAGGCCCTCTCTTTCTCTCTCTCTCTCTCACTCCCTCGAAGGGAGTGATTCACTGACTGCAGGCATACTATGGCTTTAATGTTAATATAGTTCCTTAATGATTTCATAAAGTTAGTAATGTTTTTTGGTCTAAATGATCGTACGATCTTATTTTAATACTAACTGGTAATAGCTAAAGGCTTTAGTGGATATCAATTGCCATCAATGTCTGCTTGCACAGCAAAACTCAGTGTGCCATTTTCCCAGTAAACAGACACTCAACATAATATGTTGAGTACTCCCAGTGCCCGGCCAACGTATCTAGACAGTAGGTGCATAGAGAGTTATCTGCACCCCTAGTTAGGGAGGATGCATTCCACAGGTGCCCTGGATTCGATGCATGAAAGCCAAGGTCACCACAGCCCGTGAGACGGTCAGCAAGAGGGAGGGGGCCGTCAGCTCTTCCCCAACGATGGATCAATAGCGACTCCTTCTGATAACTTTTGATATTATGTGTAAAAAATATAAAATGCTTTGGAGGGACAGAGAACAGTGTGCAGACGTCTCGCCCTGCCACTGTTCATCACATGTGTCAGGAACAGATAACGCAACCAGAGCTCTGATGTACTGATGATTTGGTATTGTATCATTCTGCTTGTTTGATAATTCATTCTGATAAATATTGTAAACTTAGATTTAAGGATAATAAAATGATTAGATTCTGACTATTGTAAATCACCTGTGTAGCGAGTCTTATTCAAGGGTATTAACTCCTCATTTCAACAGAATCCTGAACTTGCACCTTGGTTATTTATGAGTTACTTAGACCTTATCTTTATGGTGTGAAGGTACAGCTGATTCCTAACACTCTCATGCATTGAAGGAGGCATGAGCTCGGCCCTGGCCTCCCTAGGTTGGCAGAGGGAAGGTAGTGCCCAGGATTATATAAAAAATCTATAATCTGTATACATTGAAACTACTAGAAGTTCGGCCCGCTGTGCACCTCTAGCGCCCGCGCCCACGTAGCGCCCACTTGGCAGCGCATATCAGTGGCGTAGCGTCATGAGGGCCAGTGGGGCCATGGTTCGGTCAGTAAAGACCCTCTAGCGTAGTGTTTCCCAACCTTTTTGGTGCCAAGGCACACCTGGCGTAGCCAAAAGATCCCAGGGCACACCTAAATATACGGTGTGCATAGTATATATATATATATATATATATATATATATATATATATATATATATATATATATATGTATATATATATGTGTGTGTGTGTGTCTGTGTGGCAGGCTATAATTCTATTGCTGCTACAAAATATTTACTCTCATGTACACAAGATGTAATAAAGAAACCTTGAACATTACAAAATGTCTTTGGCCTACAATAAACGTGGGTCAGCACTGACTGGAGGAGTCTGATTTCACCTTACCAGAGTAAAACTTCTTATACTCCCAATATACTTCTAAAAACACAACATTCAAACATTTATGACAGCACTCACTCTACAAATAACTTTGAAAAGACAAAAGGAAAGAGATGGTGTCTTTGTTTGAAACTTCAGTCCTTTTTTAGAAAAATACTTTAAAATGTAATTAAAATAACAAACTAGTAAAAGTGCTCCTCGGAGCACAAGTCTCCGCCAGGTCAGGTAGGTTATTATGGCCTCCTGGTGGCGCTATAATAGGCCAATGTGAAAAGGGTGCCATTTCTTCTTAGGCCTTTCACGGCAATCGGACACTGCATTCATGATTTGAGGCATTTTGTTCAAAAAATTTTGGTTTGCTAAATTAGACCTGCTGGTGGCGCTATAACAGGCCAATGTGAAAAGGGTGCCATTTCTTCCTCGGCCTAGTGGGAATGTGCGTGCAAAATTTCACGGAAATCGCACACTGCGTTCATGATTTGAGGATTATTGTTGAAATAGGACCTATCCTGCAAACTTTGGAAGCCAATGTTAGCCAAATAGGATGTAATAGTAAATATCGGACAGATCCAGCTTGATCACATGACTATGGAGATACTGTGGACCGATTTGTGTGATTTTTGGACAAAATCTGAAGGAGTAAGAGCAAAAAATGTGTTTTACAAAAGTCAGCCTCATGGTGGCGCTATGACAGGCTGATCTGAAAAATGTGGGGCAGAGGTTCTGCTGTGGCATCCAGGGAGTGTGTGTGCGCAGTTTCAGCTAATCTCCGCCACCTGGCCAACGGTGGCGGAGATTAGCTGCTCGCAGACAGAAGAACGGACGGACACGGAAGGACGGACGGACGGACAGGGGGCAAAACATACTCTCTCACGGCACCCCATCTTTAACATTCACCACACTAACGTTCATTGTTGACAAAGTGATTGCACAGCCGCTTCAGCCATGACAACCACGTTGCGTTAGCTACATGCTAACGGTGAAAGTGCGTTAGTGTTAGCCGCATGCTAACGGCTCATATTAAGCACCCCTGGGCACTAATCATTCAAATACAACGTACGCTATCACAGTAGTGGACTTAAACATTCATTACATTAGTAGCAGGCTGCAGTGACCTAAAAGTCTTGCCAATATGAATGACAGGGCGATTTATTACAGAAATGACGGTGATTGTGCTGTCCAGCTCAGCTCGCACAACTATCACGGAGCCCTGCCGTTGCTGCGTCTGACTGTGATGCCCCCGGCCCTCCAAGCGGTCCCGTGGACCCACTCTTAAGCACCCTTCCACGGGCATTAAGTTAAGAGACAGGGTGGCGGAGCTCCCGGCGGCGTGCACTGCGACGGTCACCACATCTTCCTTTGCCCTCTACCCAGGCCGACGGGATGTTAGGGGGATCGGCGCCCGTGGCCCGTTTCGCAGCTGTTTGGTCGGTCGCCGGAGTACGCGACACATGCAGGGTTTGAGAAATGAGTCTCCGGAGTGCGCCTTAGCGCCCCCGCGGCAAACAGATCTCCGGCCGACCGCAGGGGTCCTCGGGCGGTCCGTGGCAGGGCAACTAGGGCAGACGGGGCCTCTCCGCACATGGTCCCTCCGCGCCTGGTCGGGCCCGCAGGCTGCAAGCAGTGTCCACCGAGCACCAGAGGTTCCGGCGGGGCCCTTGCAAGAGGCGGACTACGATTGCAATTCGGTCAGAATAGGGGTTCCACGGCCTTCGGGCGGCCTGGTTCCCGGATCACAGTGCGCCGACGCCGACACAGTGTGCCGACGGCAGGCCCGCAACCGGGGCGGCCTGCCTGCGTCCGTCCCCAGTGCACGCTGGTCCTTACATCCGGGCTGGGAAAAGTTGGCGATTGGCTCGGGAGAGAATTTCAAAGAAGGGGGCCACGGCGGAGCCCAGATCCTCCTGGGCTCGCCGAGGACCTCCAGGGTGCCCGGCCGTGCCGGACCGGAGGCCACTCTCTTCCCATGAGCCCAATGGCCACCGTTGCCTCCGATTTCATGGTTCTCTCCCCCCTCACGGGGAGGTGGGAAACGGACCCCCGGCCACCGCCACCAGGTGCCCCGCTCGGCCCACCCGGGCCGCCCCGAGACGGCGCCTCGCGCTGGGCATCGCGACGGCCAAGCTGCATAGGTACGTTCTGGAGCGAGTCGGCATCTCCTCCGGGAGACTATTTCACAGGAGGGAGGCAGGGACGAGCCGGACACCTCCTGGGCTACGGGGGATCCATGAGAAGGGGGCCCGCGCCGCCACCCGAGACGGAGCCTCGCGCTGGGCATCGCGACAGCCAAGCTCCACACGTACGTTCTGGAGCAAGTGGGCGTCCTCTCTGGGAGACTATTTCACAGGAGGGAGGCAGGGACGCCTCTCTGGGAGACTATAGTCTCCAAATAGTCTCCTCTCTGGGAGACTATTTCACAGGAGGGAGGCAGGGACGCCTCCTGGGCTACGGGCAGGAGACCGGGAGGTACGACGCGGAGATCCAGGAGAAGGGGCCCCGTGCCGCCACGCCCCGCACGGTCCCTACACATCCACTGGCAACAGTCGGCCCTCCGGCCCTCCACCCCACGCTGCCTGGGCCCTCGGGACATAGTGGGATTTTCCAACTTTTTCCAAAGGGCTCCAGGATTGGGGCCTCGCGACGCCCCGACCCTGCCCCAGGAAGGTGCCTCGGTCCCGGGCATGGTCCCTAGCTATCCTATGGCACCAGTGGCCACCCGCCCCCCCACGCGAAATTTCAAGCAGGGGAGAGGCTGGGAGCCCTGGGCATCCTGGGGCCACCAAACATAGTGCGATTTTCACATTCTTTCTCAGTAAAAACGTACCTACATGTCTTGGACGCTTTTTTCTGTCAACACCAAATATGGATAATATTAATATTTTATATTGTACGTGCATAATGTTTTCATGTTGAGTATATTCCTCTGTCCTCACTTGTACAAATAGCACTAGTCAAAGAACTACACATCCCGAAAAACAGCACTTTGTTAACACTGCCCACAAGCTGCTCAAAGCCCTGGAAGATCTGCCGGAAATGGCCGGAAGTGCTGCAAGGGCTTGCGACCGGCTCGCTCAACTTGTCACGTGTGTGTGGATGCAGCCACTGTGGTAACTGGTTGTCAAGGTAACCATTTCCTGTGTGCAGGGGAAGTGCAACAACCATCTCTCTCTCTCTCTCTCTCTCTCTCTCTCTCTCTCTCTCAAACAACAGGGTCATGCCACCATCTTTGTTTCTATGTAACACAGTAGCCTCTAAAACATAATCCAGTGGTGTCCAGTGGTGGAAAAAGTACTCACATTTCTAAAATAAGTGGTAGCACTTTACAATAATGACCCGTTATAAAGCATTTATAAACGTTTATAAGCAGTTTGTAGACTATTAACAAATCATTAACAACCTGTTTGTTGACATTCGTAAATGATTACTAAAACCTTTATAACTACAGTTACAAATCATTTATAAGGTATTAGTAAGTAGTGAACTATTCATGAATAAGCCATTTATATACATCTGTAAATGATTATTAAATCATTTGTAACTGATGTTATAATATATACAAGCTATTTGTAGATACAAAACTAATCATAGACAAACTATTTATATACATTGGTTAATGATTATGAAATCATTTATAATAACATTGTAGAACATTTAAGAATCATTTAAACATTATTTAAAACACATTAAAACATTATTTTTATATTTTGCTCATCATTAAATAATGTAATTTAAATTGTAGGAAATCATTTGGAAATGATTCATATAGTGGTATAAATTGAGTTTTTTAGGGAGTTTTTTTTTCATGTTTAGCAAATGATGCGTAAGACATTCGTAAAGAGTATGTAAACCATTTGCAGACGTTATCATGGGCCTGAGCCTAGTTGCTTCTTTTGGGCTTGTTTTCATAGACCTGGCCGCTTGTTTCTTTTGCAAAATCTGGCAACACATTGATTACCTGCATTACACCTGCAGTAGCCTACTAGGGAGGAAGTGAACAGTGATGCAGTTGCAGACTAGACAGAAATATGTCTAATTCATGTTTTATGTGTTTTGACTGTCTTGTTGCAGGTGATCGAGGTAACATAAAATGGCTAATCTTACACACATGAAGTAGCATTATGACTAGGGGGTATTTTGATGGTGGCCGTTTGTATCCACAATGTTTGTTTTGATGTGTAGGCTAGTAATGTCCTCCATGCTTAGCAGTTTAGCTTAGCAGCTAAAGCTAACTTGCACTGGGAGGGGTGACTGCAGAGGCTCCAACCTGCTACTCTGTGATTCTGTTGTGATGAATTTCTTTGTTTAAATGTCAGTGTGTGTGCTGTGGCCAAGAGTTGCTACATTTTATATCTTAATAAATTGTTTTATACTTTTATACTCTATAACGTTACTTCTGCCACTTTTTGATCTCACATGTTTTACTAATCATTGTTAAACATGAAATAATAATGCATAGGCTTCACTTTACAACAAGGCCCATGATAACGTTTGCAAATGGTCTACATACTCTTTACGAGTGTCTTACGAATCATTTATTAAACATGAAAGATAATTCTAGTAATTGTTTGGTGTCTGCATTCATGAAAGCCAGGAAGTTTGCAACAGGTAAGGATAAAGTCACATTAATAGACAGTTGTAAATGATGAACTGTCTTCACTTTACTATAGGGCACATAATAACATGTACTAAGGATTTATAGATATTTTAGGAATGTTATACAAAGCATATGTTAAACACGAACAAACACATTAACAGGCAGTTGTAAATGATGAACTGTCTTCACTTTACTATAGGGCACATAATAACATGTACTAAGGATTTATAGATTTTTGTCTCCGCCAGGCCGAAGGCATGGCGAGAGAGTATGTTTTACCCCCTGTCTGTCCGTCCGTCCGTCCGTCCGTCCGTCCGTCCGTCCGTGTGTCCGTCCGTCCTTCTGTCTGTGACCAGCTAATCTCCACCACCGTTGGCCTGGTCGCTATGAAACTGTGCACACACACTCCCTGGATGCCACAGCAGAACCTCTGCCCCACATTTTTCAGATCAGCCTGTCATAGCGCCACCATGAGGCCGACTTTTGCAAAACACATTTTTGGATATTACTCCTACAGATTTTATCCAAAAAACACGCAAATCGGTACACAGTATCTCTATAGTAATGTGATCAACACGGATCTGTCCGATTTTCCAGATCCATCCTGATTGGCTAAGATTGGCTCCCAAAGTTTGCAGGATTGCTCCGTTTTGAACACAATGCCTCAAATCATGAACGCAGCTTGCAATTTCCGTGAATTTCACACGCACATTCCCACTAGGCAGAGGGAGAAATGCCACTTGAATCAGCCTCATGGTGGCGCTATAACAGGCGTTTTTAACTATAACTGCACCGATCTGCCAGAAACTTTGCACGCACACTCCCTAGAGGCCAAGGAAAAACATATGCCCTGCATTTTTCACATTTGCCTTTTATAGCGCCACCAGGGGGCTGACTTATGTAAAAAAATATATATATATTTTTGTTTCTTTCTGTGCAGCACTTTAGGCAATCTTTGGTTTTATGTAAATGTAATCTATACATAAAGTTTGATTTGATTTGAACTGCTTCCTCCTCTACACTCCTCTGTGGGCAGCACTCAGCTGGGTGAAGCGGAAAACAAGTTCCCCGGCGGGATGAAAAAGGTCACCAAAAAACAAACAAAAAAACATTGAAAACACTTGCTCTACGGCACTGTTTCTCAACCAGTGGGTCGGTACCCAAAAGCAGGCAAGGGACCGTAATATATTGGGCACAGACTTCTTGGTCAAAATGAAATACTCCAGTAAAGTAAAAATACCTGAAAAGTGTACTTAAGTACAGTACTTGAGTACTGTACTGTACAATTAGACCATTGTCTACCCAAAACTAGATATTCAACTTGATGTTCACAGATGGAACAAGATACAAAGAGAGAGAGGGGAAACCTTTGGAAAATGTATTTTGTTTCCTTGTCACGCAACCTCACACGCTTCACACTTGCAACATGGACATTCTGTACAGCATGATTTACACAGAGTTCTCTCTCTTGACAAACTGGCTATTTGACTTGAGTTCATTCAACCTCCACCATCAGTTTGATTCTCTTCCTCATAAGTTCACGATTTCTTCACCTCAAACTGTGATGTATTTATCAGTGCCTGTTTACTTCTCTTTTCCACCAGCTATTTAACACCAGTTTATTTTATTACATTTCATTTCATTTGATGGAGGTACAGGACAACAGTTGTAGAAAAACAGCATGTACAGTACTCGTTCATAAATAAATAAGTATAAATCTATACCATGTTCCCTGGTATTCTATATATATATATATATATATATATATATATATATATATATATATATATATATATATATATATATGTCACTGTATGCAACTATACAGTGACATATACCACAAGGGAGTTTGGACCATATTATTATTATTTTCTTTTGCTTTAAAATATGTTCTGCTTCAACTACTGTTTTATTCTTATTTTTGTCTTTATTCCATTTTTGCAGTGGTGGAAAAAGTATTTTGAAATGTATATAGAGCTGAAGTTGTTAATGTATGTTTTGTAATAATAATCAAAATCTAAGTAACAAGTAACTAAAGTTTTCAAATAATTGTAGTGGAGTAAAAGTACAATATTTGCCTCTGAGATGTAGTGGAGTAGAAGTAAAAGAACTGAACACTGGAAATACCTAAAAAGTGTACTTAAGTACAGTAGGCCTACTTAAGTAAATGTTCTTAGTCACTTTACACCACTGCATTTTTGTACTTCTATTGTTATTCAGTTATTTAGCTGTTCCTGTCGTGTTTTCCACACTTACTGCGGGCTGTGATGACACACAGGGATCAACAAAGAGTATCTATAATTTATGCACAATAAATGACAATGCGGAAATTTGAGGAAAGTATTGCAACAGCATGACTTTATCAACCTACAATGAGAGCATTATAGGTTGACTAGATACCTAAACTAGATATTAAACTTCATTTTCACAACAAGACGGAGGTGGGTTCCAATTTCCTTTAGGCAAAACGCCAACAGACTTATTTACTGTTGCCAGTTTCCTTCTCTTATCCACCTGTGTGTGTGTGTGTGTGTGTGTGTGTGTGTGTGTGTGTGTGTGTGTGTGTGTGTGTGTGTGTGTGTGTGTGTGTGTGTGTGTGTGTGTGTGTGTGTGTGTGTGTGTGTGTGTGTGTGTGTGTGTGTGTGTGTGTGTGTGTGTGTGTGTGTGTGTGTGTGAATCATTTGGCCTAGATTTTCCAGCAAGACACAATTTTGCAGCCTCACTCTTGTGTTTCGATAGCAGGTGAGTCTGTAGATTAGAGGTGTTGCCTCCAGATGCTTGCACCTTACCCAGACACAGTTTACAGATAACCTCATTGACATTCTCAGGTTCCCTATCAGCATTGGGTTTAAAACCAAAATATAAAAAGCATATGTTAAACATGAACAAACACATTTCCCAAATTACCGACAAGTAAAATTGATCATGTGGAAATAATGATCTGCAGATAATTTTTAAATGTTTAATTGGTACATTTAGAAAATATGTAATAATTGCTTAGAAATGGTTTGTTGTTCATGCCTTGGGCTAGAACAAAGATTTAACACATGATTTATGAAGTCTTAATACATGTTTAAAGAGATGTCCTATAACCACGAAAAAACTCAATTTATACCACTTTATAAATCATTTACAAATGATTTCCTACAATTTAAATGATATTATTTAATGATAAACAAACTCGAGTCTAAATAATGTTTTAATGTGTTTTAAATAATGATTAAATGATTCTTAAATATTCTACAATGTTATTATACATTGTTTAATAATCATTTACCAATGTATATGAATAGTTTGTCTATGGTTAGTTCTTTATCTACAAATAGCTTGTATATATTATATAACATCAGTTACAAATGATTTAATAATCATTTACAGATGTATTATACATGGCTTATTCATGAATAGTTTTACTACTTACTAATACCTTATAAATGATTTGTTACCGTAGTTATAAAGGTTTTAGTAATCATTTACGAAGGTCAACAAACAGGTTGTTAATTTTTTGTTAATAGTCTACAAACTGCTTATAAACGTTTATAAATGCTTTATAACGGGTCATTATTGTAAAGTGCTACCAGTATTTCTTATAACTATAATGTAGGACAGGATATTATAATCACCGCTATAAATTAATGCATTAAAGTTATTGATCATAAAGTATTATGAGTATTTATAAGTCCTTATAACTATAATTAGTTAAAAAGTACTCAAATAAAAGTACTCATTATGCACAATGTCCCATTTCACATCTTTCCAAATGTATAAAATATTTTGAAAATAACAGATCTACAAGCTCACAATGCATGGCATGGCGACCAGCTTGTAGATCTGCTATTTTCAAATGGCCGAAATGTACACACACACACACACACTGTTTCTCAACCAGTGGGTCGGTACCCAAAAGCAGGCAAGGGACCGTAATATATTGGGCACAGACTTCTTGGTCAAAATGAAATACTCCAGTAAAGTAAAAATACCTGAAAAGTGTACTTAAGTACAGTACTTGAGTACTGTACTGTACAATTAGACCATTGTCTACCCAAAACTAGATATTCAACTTGATGTTCACAGATGGAACAAGATACAAAGAGAGAGAGGGGAAACCTTTGGAAAATGTATTTTGTTTCCTTGTCACGCAACCTCACACGCTTCACACTTGCAACATGGACATTCTGTACAGCATGATTTACACAGAGTTCTCTCTCTTGACAAACTGGCTATTTGACTTGAGTTCATTCAACCTCCACCATCAGTTTGATTGTCTTCCTCATAAGTTCACGATTTCTTCACCTCAAACTGTGATGTATTTATCAGTGCCTGTTTACTTCTCTTTTCCACCAGCTATTTAACACCAGTTTATTTTATTACATTTCATTTCATTTGATGGAGGTACAGGACAACAGTTGTAGAAAAACAGCATGTACAGTACTCGTTCATAAATAAATAAGTATAAATCTATACCATGTTCCCTGGTATTCTATATATATATATATATATATATATATATATATATATATATATATATATATATATATATATATATATATGTCACTGTATGCAACTATACAGTGACATATACCACAAGGGAGTTTGGACCATATTATTATTATTTTCTTTTGCTTTAAAATATGTTCTGCTTCAACTACTGTTTTATTCTTATTTTTGTCTTTATTCCATTTTTGCAGTGGTGGAAAAAGTATTTTGAAATGTATATAGAGCTGAAGTTGTTAATGTATGTTTTGTAATAATAATCAAAATCTAAGTAACAAGTAACTAAAGTTTTCAAATAATTGTAGTGGAGTAAAAGTACAATATTTGCCTCCGAGATGTAGTGGAGTAGAAGTAAAAGAACTGAACACTGGAAATACCTAAAAAGTGTACTTAAGTACAGTAGGCCTACTTAAGTAAATGTTCTTAGTCACTTTACACCACTGCATTTTTGTACTTCTATTGTTATTCAGTTATTTAGCTGTTCCTGTCGTGTTTTCCACACGGGCTGTGATGACACACAGGGATCAACAAAGAGTATCTATAATTTATGCACAATAAATGACAATGCGGAAATTTGAGGAAAGTATTGCAACAGCATGACTTTATCAACCTACAATGAGAGCATTATAGGTTGACTAGATACCTAAACTAGATATTAAACTTCATTTTCACAACAAGACGGAGGTGGGTTCCAATTTCCTTTAGGCAAAACGCCAACAGACTTATTTACTGTTGCCAGTTTCCTTCTCTTATCCACCTGTGTGTGTGTGTGTGTGTGTGTGTGTGTGTGTGTGTGTGTGTGTGTGTGTGTGTGTGTGTGTGTGTGTGTGTGTGTGTGTGTGTGTGTGTGTGAACAAACACATTTCCCAAATTACCGACAAGTAAAATTGATCATGTGGAAATAATGATCTGCAGATAATTTTTAAATGTTTAATTGGTACATTTAGAAAATATGTAATAATTGCTTAGAAATGGTTTGTTGTTCATGCCTTGGGCTAGAACAAAG
Organism: Gymnoscopelus braueri; assembly: GCF_963280865.1. NCBI lineage: Eukaryota > Metazoa > Chordata > Actinopteri > Myctophiformes > Myctophidae > Gymnoscopelus > Gymnoscopelus braueri. Next base: position 8,241,542 of record NC_137614.1, read on the forward strand.
ATTTAACACATGATTTATGAAGTCTTAATACATGTTTAAAGAGATGTCCTATAACCACGAAAAAACTCAATTTATACCACTTTATAAATCATTTACAAATGATTTCCTACAATTTAAATGATATTATTTAATGATAAACAAACTCGAGTCTAAATAATGTTTTAATGTGTTTTAAATAATGATTAAATGATTCTTAAATATTCTACAATGTTATTATACATTGTTTAATAATCATTTACCAATGTATATGAATAGTTTGTCTATGGTTAGTTCTTTATCTACAAATAGCTTGTATATATTATATAACATCAGTTACAAATGATTTAATAATCATTTACAGATGTATTATACATGGCTTATTCATGAATAGTTTTACTACTTACTAATACCTTATAAATGATTTGTTACCGTAGTTATAAAGGTTTTAGTAATCATTTACGAAGGTCAACAAACAGGTTGTTAATTTTTTGTTAATAGTCTACAAACTGCTTATAAACGTTTATAAATGCTTTATAACGGGTCATTATTGTAAAGTGCTACCAAATAAGTTTATAAATAATTGTAGTGGAGTGAAAGTATAATATTTGCCTCTGAGATGTAGTGGAGTAGAAGTAAAAGTATTGGAAATTGGAAATACTTAAGTAAAGTACACAGCACAAATACCTCAACATTTGACTTAAGTACAGTACTTTTACAGTGTTACTTTACACCACTTAGTACATGTACTTAGTTACTTTACACCACTGAGTCTGAGTCTGAGACTGAGTCAGGTCTCCCCATACAAATGACTCCATGGACCACTGAGCCTGTTCTCAGGTCTCCCCATACAATGTGTGTGTGTGTGTGTGTGTGTGTGTGTGTGTGTGTGTGTGTGTGTGTGTGTGTGTGTGTGTGTGTGTGTGTGTGTGTGTGTGTGTGTGTGTGTGTGTGTGTGTGTGTGTGTGTGTGTGTGTGCGTGCGCGTGTGCATGCGTGCGTGCGTGCGTGTGCATAAAAATATATATTCAAAATCCGTAACATACAGTCAGCCTGGACCAAGAAATATGTAAATAAATAGCAATAAATATCTAAATTATGTCCTTTTCCCTTTGACATTCATGTATTCATTCATTTATGACAGATATTATTTATGTATTTAACCACTTAAACCCTGACCAGTGGTCTACAATAGGCCACCTCATTTTTTTTTCATTCTACACAACATATCGAGATCTAGCAGATCTCACAATGCTGCATGTTGCTGCTATTTTCACTGCTATTTTCACCCAATGTTCACCCTCAGAACAGAGACATGAGGGTTCAAAAACATTTATCCACAGTAATACATTTATTACACATTTATTAAATACTTCAACCCCGGCATCCATATTACGAGGTGAACATTGCCCAAAATATAGCCGATCTACAAGCTCACAACATGTCGCACTGTGACGCTCTGTGGGCTTGTAGATCGGCTATTTTTGGCGACGAAATTGGCCGTGATAAAAACTCAAGTTTGTTTGACTAAGCTTAGAGGCTTAATCAGACATTTAATGACTTTAATACATTTATTGCACATTATTAATGTTGTTTTTCACCTACCAGGTGTCAAGCTGAGTCCAGCCACTGCCAACAGCCAGATGAACAGTGGAGCCATGAGGCCCTTCATGTTGATAACAATGTTCCTAATGATGATAAAACAACAACAATCTGCAGCATAAAACTCAATGTGTAGTTTATTTGACTGACTAGACGTCTTACTAGAGGTTTATCTGAATAACTAGAGGTTAATCTGTCTTACTAGACGTTTATCTGTCTTACTAGAGGTGTATCTGACTAACTAGTCGTCTCTTCTCTTCCTGATTGAAACCCAGGCAGGAGGAGGTTGAAACTATATGACACATTTCACATGTAACTCCTCCCATACACCATGTAGATTCATTTAAAGCTGTATTATGTAAATTATTTGTGTGAATACGATTTAGATTTAGTCCGGGAGTCATGGGGCTTAACGTGGTTTCGTCGGTTAAAGTTTTTTTCTCAACTGATTCTTGCTGCTGGGGGTCCCCTCTTAAGGATTCAAGAGGGTGCCCGGTGAAATCCCTTGAGCATTTTTTATTATTAACCCCTTAATGCCCAAAACACTAAAAATTCACCCAAAATTGGGCGGCGGAGACCCCCTAAAATCATGGTTCTCAAAAAAAAATCAAAAATCGTGCTGAGTGTTTGTATGGCCTACAGAGGTTCGCGGGGACCCCCTGGCGGACCCCCTGGCGGACCCCCAGCCGAAAATCTCAACTTTTTTCGGCTTGTCGATCTGCTCTTTTTCGGCGGTACCTCTCAGACCCTGGGTCGCCCCGTGCCGGTGGAGGGCTCGTTGGATCCGGGCCGGGGGTGCGCACGCGTCGGTGCCCCCCCCCCGGTCCCTGGGTGGCAGCCCGGGCAAAACTGCGGCCGAAAAACCCGGGAAAATAAGTGAAAATCGCACTG
>NC_137614.1:8249009-8509009 GCF_963280865.1 Gymnoscopelus braueri
ATATTTAGATATTAGATATTCATTTTATCAGACACGCCCCCTTCCTATACAAACCCATTGTAACTTCAAACTCCATTTTTAACATGTTAGATTCATCAAAAACACCCATCCTTGGTTCACCCGTCTCCTACCGCCCCCCTAATACGTGAGGGGGCCGTGTTTTTTCAATTACTTTTTTCATTTATTTTTATTTTTTTTTGGAAAATGAAAAAAATAAAATACAATAAAAAAATAAAATAAAATAAATGAAAAAAAATCTCCCTCACGCATTAGGAGGGCAGGGTGAGTCACCAGAACCAAGGACGGGTGTTTTTGATGAATCTAACATGGTTAAAATGGAGTTTGAAGTTATAATGGGTTTGTATAGGAAGGGGGCGTGTCTGATAAAATGAATATCAAATATCTAAATACTGAATCGAGCAACTTAAAAACTGTCTGGGGGGTTCACAAAGGCTTGAGTAGATGATGTGATGAAGAGTATACTCAACTAGTGATGAAGACTAGTGTAGTTAAACTCAACTAGTGATGAAGACTGTAGTATAGTTAAACTCAACTAGTGATGAAGACTATACTCAACTAGTGATGAAGACTGTTGTAGTTAAACTCAACTAGTGATGAAGACTAGTGTAGTTAAACTCAACTAGTGATGAAGACTATATTGAAATAGTGATGAAGACTATAGTGTAGATAAACTCAACTAGTGATGAAGACTATACTCAACTAGTGATGAAGACTGTAGTGTAGTTAAACTCAACTAGTGATGAAGACTCTACTCAACTAGTGATGAAGACTATAGTGTAGTTAAACTCAACTAGTGATGAAGACTATACTCAACTAGTGATGAAGACTATAGTGTATTTAAACTCAAATAGTGATGAAGACTATAGTATACTTAAACTCAACTAGTGATGAAGACTATACTCAACTAGTGATGAAGACTATAGTTAAACTCAACTAGTGATGAAGACTAGAGGATGAGGAGGAAGATGAATCTATCATGATAGACTCCTTCCACCTCCTCTATGATGACACACCACTCACGTGTGACATGATTGGATATCGTTGTTGTCGGGCACAAACCCTGTAACTCTGTATTTAACTTTTTATGAATTGTATTTACATGTTTAACCGTAACGTAATGCTCTACTTCATAATACTGTAGCGGCCAGCTGCGGACTCTGTGTGTGTGTATGGCACTTTAAGGGTTGTACAGGAACTAGTACAGGAAGTGACGTGACCTTGTTGTTCTGTGTGTGTCTCTCTGCCTCTTGAGATTAACGTGTGTGTGGCTACGTTGAGCCTGATTGTACTCTATGAGAGATATAATAAAGAAGGAACCTAAACGGTGGATTACGTCTCAGCCTCCACTTCCTGGGATCGTTACACTGGTGTCTGAAGTAAAACTACAAAATAAAAAGAGACTTTGTCGGTAAGGAGACGCTGTTTGTCGGGCGCTAGCTAGTTAGCTTCAGTCAGTGAGTTAGCTAGGCGAGCCGGTTAGCATGGATAGCTCCGTTGGGGTGAAGATAAAAGTGGAGCCACAGGACACGGCTGCGTACGGGAGACCGGGAGGGATGGACATGCCGCGGCTAGAGGAAACCCCCCCAGCGTGGATGATTAACCATAACCACCGGGGAGGACACGCTGCGGGAGCCGGCAAGGTTAGCATGTCTCCCGCCAATTTTACCGCGCCCAGCGGTTACCATGGCGACGCCGACGCGCCACCGTCTGCTGGCTCGGTGAAGACGCCAAAATACACTGGGAGCTCAGATTGGGAAGCATTCCATGCCCAATTCGAACTGTTAGCTGATGCTAGAAGGTGGACAATGAGGGACAAAGCACTGCAGTTGGCTTTGTGTCTGGAGGGAGATGCTCTTTCATGCCTCCTGTTGCTGGACCCCGAGCAGCGACGATGCTACGGCGCCCTGGTGGGGGCGCTGAAGAGGCGGTTTGGAACGTGGTCTCAGCCAGCGCTCCTGAAAAATGAACTGAGAGGGAAGTGCAGGAAGCCTGGTGAGTCGCTCCGAGGGCTGGCAAATGACATTGAGAGCCAGGTGCGGCGGGCATACGGTCACATGCCTGCCGAGGCACGGAATGAGCTGGCTACTGATCTGTTTGTCGGGGCCATCTCTCCCCCTGACCTGCGCATGCAGGTGCAGCTTCAGCACCCGAAGTCACTGCTCGAGGCGTTGGAGACAGCTACAGAGAGGGAGAGCCTGCGGAGCGCTGCTGCCAGCGGTGGACACGAGGTGAGCCCCCATGCGGTGAGGTCGGCGTCGGGATGCCCCGCCAGGGAGGAGGCGCCAGCGTGGGCGACGGAGATGACCGAGCTACTGAGGGCGGTGACTCTGCAGGGACCACGCGGACAGCCATACGGGCCGCATGTCTGCTGGGGGTGCGGCCAGCCCGGGCACTTCCGCAGGAACTGCCCTGCTGCTCGCCAGGTTCAGGAAAACCCCTCGGGGTCCGCATAAACGGGGATATGCGGACCCCTCTTCTCACCGCCGCCCCAACGTCGCCAGTCCAGGCCCGTCATCCAGCGGGGGGAGCCCGACAGCACAGCCGGGAGGGGGAGACTCCATTCCCCCCAGAAGTAGATGACAGCATCATGCCTTCTTCTCATCTTCATCAGCTAGAAGTATATGACAGCACCATGCCGCCTTCTCATCTTCATCAGCCAGAAGTAGATGACAGCACCATGCCGCCTTCTCATCTTCATCAGCCAGAAGTAGATGACAGCTCCATGCCGCCTTCTCATCCTCATCAGCCTGAAGTAGATGACAGCACTACTCCACCTGTCGTGGTGGGGTGGGTCCGTGGGAGCTCCGGTGGTGGGGGCTCCTGCCACGTCGCTGTCTCCGTCCAGGGGGTGCCTACTGTGGGCATGATAAGTCGAGTAATGGAATCCGTACACAGCGACAGGGGGACAAATTTTTAATCCCGGTTGTTCGCTGCCGTGTGCGAACGCCTGGGCATACACAAGACCCGCACTACCCCGTTGCACCCTCAAAGTGACGGGTTAGTGGAAAGGTTCCACCGGAACATGGGAGATCAGCTGGCCATTGTCACCTCCCGGCACCAGCGAGACTGGGACAAACACCTGCCCCTGGTGCTCATGGCGTGTCGTTCTGCGGTACAGGAATCCACAGAGTGCACACCGGCACTCCTCATGCTGGGAAGAGAGCTGCGCACCCCGGCCGAGCTGATCTTCGGTCGCCCACCTGATGCCCCGGCGGTCCCTGCAGGGCCGGAGTATGCCAGGAAGCTGCAAGACCGCCTGGATTCAGCCCATCGCTTCGCCCGGGAACAGCTGCAGGAGGCCGCCGTGAAGCAGAAACGCAACTACGACGTGAAGTCTCGGGGACGGGACTTCACACCAGGCGAGTTGGTCTGGGTCTACAACCCGATCAGGAAGAAGGGGCGTAGCCCCAAGCTTGACAGCAAATGGACGGGGCCCTGCAAGGTGCTGGAGAGGATGGGAGAGGTAGTGTACCGTGTGCAGATGCCTCCCCGGGGAAGGAAGGTGGCGCTCCACAGAGACAGACAGGCCCCCTACAGGGGAGGCCCTCCGGCCCCCGGCACAGATGCACAGGCAGCCTCTCCCCCTTCCCCGGCTGCCCAACCCCCTCCTGGTTCCCCGCTCACGCCACAAGGGGACCCCCCGCCCGTGTCCCCCGGCCATTCACCGTTGCCCCATGTTCCCCTGCCCCCGACCCCTACGGGGTCTCGGCCGAGGAGGCGGACAAGGCCTCCGAGGCACCTGAGAGACTATGTGGTGTCCTTTGGGGCACAGGACTGATATGGACAATGTAAACTGTGAGTAAAAAAAAAAAAACATGTACACTGTATTTGGGATGGGGGATTGTGTTTTTGGGGTTCTTGTTGATTCACGCTACTATGCTACCTCAGGTTGTTGCTCTTGTTGCCTATGGGCTGTGTTTTATTTCCTTACGGGCCTGTCCTCGGGGTCGAGGACTTTTGTAAGGGGGGGGTAGTGTAGCGGCCAGCTGCGGACTCTGTGTGTGTGTATGGCACTTTAAGGGTTGTACAGGAACTAGTACAGGAAGTGACGTGACCTTGTTGTTCTGTGTGTGTCTCTCTGCCTCTTGAGATTAACGTGTGTGTGGCTACGTTGAGCCTGATTGTACTCTATGAGAGATATAATAAAGAAGGAACCTAAACGGTGGATTACGTCTCAGCCTCCACTTCCTGGGATCGTTACAATACAGTGTCACACAAAAGTTGCCAAAACAAATAGCCAATCTACACGCTTTAGTCTGGGACCTGGCTAAGATATGTATGCACTTCATTTAGGAGAGAATATCTCAACTGTTCTTGGCTAATATGACCCCAAGGAACAACTTAGGAACTGTGACTAATTCTCTATCCGGGGCGAAATACCAGAAAATGACCACGGCCTTTTAAAAATGACCACATCCTGTGTGCTACTTCCAACATAGCTATATTTTCTAAACCGTTTGTGCTACAGATATCCTGAGGTGCTCAAAATGTTCAGAAAACCCATGTCTAGAGTTATATTTAAATGTTTAACATTTCTAATTTGATTTTTTATGAGAAAACGGCCAAAAATTGCTTTAAAAGTCTATACAGCATGTATTTATAAACTTAAACTTTACAGACAGAATAAATGTATATGGCATTTATGTCATGTAGTATACATGAGCTGACAATTTGGATTTGTTTCTAAAGAAAGTGAGAATTTGATTAAGATACATTATCAATTATCAATTGAATGTTTGTTAACTTGAAATGCAAAATACAAAGCAAAAGTTGTTACTTTAGTTGGCATAAGTATCTAAGCAGCTTAAATAATTTATTTCAAAATGGAAGATAAACAGCCAAAAATACAACTATGACGACTACATTAATAGTGTTTATGTCACATCTATTTATTTATAGGATTTTTACAATAATCACCTCCTTTGCATTTGCAGTACATACTACAAGGCATCCCAGCTACCCGACATGGACACCCATTCTTACGTGCACACTTGCCACATGTGCAGGGATCTGGCAGGTCTTCGGGTTTTGAGGTTTCTATATCAGGGACTATTACGGTCTCCCTTCTCACAAACCTGTAAGACTCTGCATTAAGAATAATGGTGGCATCTCTAAATGGGGCTTGGACCCACAGCTGTTGCTGGTAAAATGCCCGCTTGATATGTTTCTTTGCATTATTGTGAACAATACGTGTATTTTCTTCTGTTTAACTGTAGTTTTAGCCGCACCACAAATGATACAGACATTTGTAGTTACACTGGACTTCTTCTTCCTCTTGCTGCGTCGCTCAGATGTAGCATGAATAGGCAACTGCTGCTGAGATGGTTCTGCCTGTTCTAATGGTTTGGTTATGCTGTCAGTCTTTTTCATATCCTTTTGAAATATTCTATAGCAAGATGAGCTGTGGTATTTCATGATACTCTTGCTCTGTGAGTTGAAGAACCCTAGCAGCTCGAGAGTCTTCACACTCTGCTTGTTTAGCAAGTGAAAGTATAACATGTCTGCCAATTTCACCACTACAGAGGTACCCGGATGTTTCCTTCTTCTGGCATAGGATGCACTCGCTGAGATTGATTGGTTTAGGAGTAGCACAAGGAGCATTGAGAGGTACCTCATCCTGAAAAGACAGAATTATTCAACTATTAGACTGCTGGACAGATTTAAGACTGTTTGCTCTACATGTCTACCAACAAAAAGCTCACAAGTAGCAAGCAAGAATTGTCATATTGTATGACATTGAAGTTGCAGTAGATGGTATAAAAAGAAAGAAAGAAAGTTTGTCTTACCATGTCTCTTGCTGGACTTCAGTAAGATGGTGTGCCACTCAATTGTTTGTTCTCTCACTCCCTCCAGGTATTACCTGGTGCTCTCAATTAAATTGATTGGTACTCACTAGTGATGAGCGGGTCGACCCGTAACCCGCGGGACCCGCGGGTCAACCCGCGGCGCGGGTAGGTCGAGTCAGGATTTCAGAGAAAATTATGCGGGCTGAGGGTGAGCGGGTCAGCCGCTCTCCACGAAAAAAAAAAAAAAAACCTATTTTGACCAACATGCTTGTTTTATTCAGCCCATGACAATGTTGTGCTACTGTAGACATTTAAAGGGACTTTGGGTACTTAAAAGAGCGCTATATAATATATATATATATTCCCACCGCGGGTCGCAGGGCGGGTTGAGCCATAGATTTATATATGGGTTCGCGGGGCGGGTTGAGGCGGGTCGCGTTCCGTCGCGGGTTGGGGCGGGGCGGGTCATGAAAAAACCCGACCCGCACATCACTAGTACTCACTCACTTAAAGTACTCAGATAATATAAGCCTGTAAACATTAAGTTAATACATAGGCAGTTGCTCTATGTAGATAGTTTCATGTAATAAGTGTTTTTGGCCATTTTCTCATAAAATATCAAATTATCCATTTTACGCCTTTCTATGTCCCTCTAGACATGGATATTCTGAACATTTTGAGCACCTCAGGTAATCTGTAGCTCAAACGGTTTAGAAGATACAGCTATATTGGAAGTAGCACACAGGATGTGGTCATTTTTAAAAGGGCGTGGTCATTTTCGGGTATTTCGCCCCGGATAGAGAATTAGTCACAGTTCCTAAATTGTTCCTTGGGGTCATATTAGCCAAGAACAGTTGAGATAATCTCTCCTAAATTAAGTGCATACATATCTTAGCCAGGTCCTAGACTACTTGTAGATCTGCTATATTCTGCTGTTAAATAAATGATTAAATAAATGGAAGTGAAAATGGATAGTGTGTGTGGGTTTTATGAATATAAAACCAATAAAAAGTATTAACAAAACCTTGTGACTAAATCATTAGTTCTCAAAGTGGGGTCCGAGGACCCCCAGGGGTCCTTGGGGGGGTATCAGGGGGTCCCCAGCAAAAGTAGTTAATATAGTGTCACAATCATTTTAACCACTTTAACCTTATTCTATATTTTGGCTATTCAAAAATAGCAGATCTATAAGCTCATAGCGCGGCACTTGGTGCCACGCTATGAGCTTGTAGATCTGCTATTTCTTTTAAATCGTGAACATTTTTTGCAAATCTTTGAATATATATATATTTTTAAGGCGAACATTTTTAACTCAAATCTTTGCTTCTGAGGGCCCTTGGTCGGCACAAAACATTTTCAGATGGGGGTCCGTGGCCAAATATATAGCAATTTGGGGGTCCTTGGCACCAAAAAAGTTTGAGAACCACAAATATTTAAAATATTGACTTGGATCAATTTATGGTTAATATAGTGAGTTAATAGTGATTTATTGTTATGTATTTGAGCCCTGGCACTACTGTTATATTGGCAGCTTACTGTTCCTTTAAGAGTTGTTGTTACGTCATCATTGACGGACCGTGTCTGTACCACAAGCGCGCTGAATAAGTAAACATGGATAAACTCTTTAACGCTGTTTGAGCCAGTGGAGCATTAGTTACCATGAGCTGTGCTTTCTTTTTCTGTTCTTTTTCGATCTTCCAATCCTACATTATCTTAAAATCAGCGTGAGGTTCCTTTTTGTTAATAGCGCGGTAGTTCCTGGCCAAACAGGAAACCGTTGCGGTAGTTCCTGAGGACGTCGGCCACGACGTCATGACGTTGGCCAGGAACGTCATTTTCCCGGGAAAGTCCCCCCCGTACACGTTCAATAGAAAATATATAAATAAAAGGCTTCCGGGGGTGAAATTCACGGAGTGGGTGTTGTGAAACTTTTGCCACTCGCAAAAGATATACAATTTAACTTTAGTTTTGTTGAAAACGTTACCTAGTATTACTTTAACGTGCAACAAACGGACTATAAAAAAAAAAAAAAAAAAGACGAAGAAAAAAAGAAACCTGTTTGGATACTGCGCGACGAACGGCGCTATTGATAAACGGATCAAGGTAAAATAAGTGGATTAAAACTCCGCGAAAATGGCTGGACTTGTGGGACATATGGACAGTTTTGATTGTACAGCTGAAGATTGGATATCCTACATGGAAAGAGTTGAACAGTATTGTGTGGCTAACGAAATAGCAGAGGACAGACGAGTTGCTGTGCTACTAAGTGTTATGGGAGCTAAAACGTACAACTTGCTCCGCAGTCTCATTGCACCCATCAAACCAGCTGCCAAAACCTTTGTTGAAATTACAGACATTCTAAAGAAGCATTTGAATCCGACGCCATTGCTGATAGCAGAACGTTTTCAATTTCACAAAAGGAATCAATCACAGTCTGAGACCATATCGGAGTACATTGCAGAGCTCCGGAGGCTAACAGAGCATTGTCAGTTTGGGGAGGGGCTATCGGACGCTCTGAGAGACAGATTTGTGTGCGGGATGCACAACGAAGGCATCCAGAAACGTCTTCTGACTGAAGACAAACTAACACTAGCTCGTGCATTGGAAATAGCCATATCAATGGAAACAGCAACAAAGGATGCAAGTGAGTTACAAGGCAAACACAATGAAGCAAGATCAGTGCACAAGTTCCAAACAAACCAACGCAATGAGAAAACACAGCCTTGCTTCAAATGTGGGAAAAAGTCACATGACCCTGCAGATTGTTGGTTCAAGGATAAAGACTGCAGGCAGTGCAACAGAAGAGGACACATACAGAAAATGTGCAAATCAAGGTACAGTGATAGACAAGGGAAGAGAACAGGAAAGGGCAGCCAAAAAGTGCATGAAGTAACAGAGACAGACTCAGAGGATTCAAATGAAGAGAATTTGGCCTGTCTTGATTTATACTCCACAGAAGATGATGACAATGAAGTCATATGGCTGACACCTAAAGTTAATGGAGTGCCATTCAAAATGGAACTGGATACTGGATCTGCACTGTCTATCATATCCTTACAAGACTACAAGGAGCATTTCCCTAAACTGAAACTGAAACACACCAGTGTGAGACTGAAAACATACACAGGTGAGCGGATCACTCCACTTGGAAAACTGAAGGTGAAAGTGACATATGAGGGCCAAATGCGCAACCTTGAGTTGTATGTACTTAAGTATGGAGGCGTGCCATTATTCGGACGACAGTGGTTGAGGCACATCCGTCTGAACTGGCATGACATAAAGGCCATGCAAATCACCACCAAGGAGAAAAATCTGTGTGCAGACGTGCAACTGACACAGATAATGGATAAACATGCTCAAGTGTTCAGAGAGGGCATCGGTACCCTAAAACACATCAAGGGACGGATTGAGCTTGAGAACGATGCAACGCCAAAATTTCACAAGGCTCGTCATGTCCCATATGCCTTACGCCCTAAAGTGGAAGCCGAGCTCCAACACCTAGTGGACCAAGGAATATTATCCAAGGTGGATTGGGCTGAGTGGGCAACGCCTATAGTACCTGTGGGCAAAAAGACAACTGACAAAGTAAGGATTTGTGGGGATTTTAAAGTGACATTGAATCCTGTAATACATGCAGAGCAGTACCCACTCCCACGTATAGATGATATTTTCGCATCCTTGTCACACGGTGAGCGTTTCTCAAAAATTGACCTTGCACAGGCCTATCTACAAATGGAAATGGAAGAGTCTTCACAGAAATATCTGACCATAAATACGCACAAGGGCCTGTACCAGTATAGTAGACTAGTGTTTGGCATTACTAGTGCCCCAGCAATTTGGCAGCGGGCCATGGACCAGGTGTTGCAAGGAATACCAGGCACTCAGTGTTACTTAGATGACATTATTGTGACTGGCCCAGATACTACCACTCATTTGGCAAACCTAGAGGCTGTTCTAACAAGGCTGGAGGAATATGGCCTGAGAGCTAATAGGAAGAAATGTGAGTTATTCCAAGCCTCCATTGAGTACTGTGGACACAAAATTGACAGACATGGCCTTCACAAGACACAGGACAAGATTGATGCCATCCTGAATGCTCCACAGCCAGAGAATGTGAGCCAATGTCGCTCATTTCTAGGTTTAATTAAAGGAGGAGTTCACCCAAAAAATGACTTATTTTCTATCAATTGCACACCCTATGAAGCCTTGAATCCATGGATTCTTTTTTGTTTTTGTGGCATTCCTAAGCTAATAATTTGATTCCCGTCTCCTACCGGCTAATGTATCCGGTAGGAGACACAAAGTAGATTATTTGTGTCTCCTACCGGAAATACACACGGTCATCAAATTATTGTCTTAGGAATGCCACAAAACCAAAAATAAATCCATGAAATCAAGGCTTCATGGGGTGTGTAATTGATAGAAAATAAGTCATTTTTTGGGTGAACTCCTCCTTTAACTACTATCATCGCTTCTTGCCAAATCTCTCAACTGTGTTACACCCACTGAATGCACTGCTGCAAAAGGACACCAAATGGAGGTGGACCAGGGAGTGTGCACAGGTGTTCACAGCAGCAAAGAAACTGATAACCTCCGATGAAGTGTTGACACACTATGACCCATGCCTTCCTCTGCGCCTGGCTTGCGATGCGTCACCATATGGCATAGGGGCTGTATTATCACATAGGATGCCTGATGGCTCAGAGAGACCAATTGCTTTTGCTTCTCGGTCCTTAACATCTGCTGAATGCAATTATGCACAAATTGACAGAGAAGCTTTGAGCTTGGTATGGGGTGTGAAAAAGTTTAATCAGTACCTCTATGGACAACGCTTCACTTTGATTACTGATCACCAGCCCCTAGTATCCATCTTTAGTCCCCAAAAAGGTGTTCCCGCCATGGCAGCGGCACGCATACAGAGATGGGCTTTATTCTTAGGAGCGCACACGTACACAATTGAATATAAAAGTACTAAGCTCCATGGAAATGCTGATGGACTGTCCCGGCTTCCACAAGTGAAGTCTGAAGAAGCTTCTGATCCTGCTGTCGTGCTACACATGTCACAGATAGAACCTCTGCCTGTTACTAGTGCACAGGTACAAAGAGAGACAAGAAATGACCCTGTTCTAGCTAAGGTCTATGATTTGACAGTGAATGGATGGCCAGCACACGGGGATGCCCAGCTTCCGGAGTACGCTAAACGACAACATCAACTCTCTGTGTGCCAAGGTTGCATTATGTGGGGGTCCCGCGTTGTTGTACCTCCAAAGCTACGTTCGAAAGTGCTTGCATCATTGCATGAAGGACACCTTGGTGTAGTTAAAATGAAAAAGACCTTGCCAAGTCATGCACAGGTTGTCAACAGACCCAGCGACAACCCCAGCCAGCACCTGTCCACACGTGGGAATGGCCTTCCACCCCCTGGCAACGCATACATGTTGATTATGCTGGGCCGTTTTTGGATCACATGTTTTTTATTGTTGTCGACGCCCATTCAAAGTGGCCTGAAATCTTTATAGTTAAGAAAGCGACTGCTGCTAAGACAATAAACCTCCTGCGAATGCTTTTTGCTCGGGCAGGCTTGCCCGTGCAACTGGTGAGTGACAATGCCAGCTTGTTCATGGGCAGGAGTTCCAATGTTTCCTCAAGAGCAATGGCATTAAACATATCACGTCGGCCCCTCACCACCCAGCCACAAATGGGTTGGCAGAACGTTTTATTCAAACTTTCAAACAGTCAATGAAAGCCAGTAAGAAGGAGGAAGTGCTGCAACAGAAGGTAGCAAACTTTCTTCTGGCATACAGGAACACTGCACATGCCACCACAGGACAGACACCTGCAATGCTGTTCCTGGGAAGACCCTTGAGGTCACGCTTGGATTTGCTAAAACCAGACATTCGTAAACACGTTCAAGAAAAACAGTGCTCCCCCAGTCAGCTGCAAAGGAAGATGAGAACCTTTGACGTCGGACAGAAGGTCCTGGCCAGAGACTATCGCAGTCCCACCCGGAAATGGATGTCTGGTGAGATACTGTCACAGACAGGACCCTTGTCGTACACTGTTGGTGTGGAGCCCAACTTGATCTGGCGCCGACACGTCGACCAACTTCTAGATGCATCCACCAGAGAAGTCACCACTGAGCCAGCGGGTTCAGATACTCCTCAGGACGCAGATGACAGCTTCATGCCACCAGCATGTGGCACTGTTCACAATGACACTCAAGAGACTGTGGACATTACTCTTCAGAGTGTGGCTGACCCTGAATCCCCAGTACGCCGCTACCCTGAAAGAGACCGTAGACCCCCTCAGAGGTTTGAGTTATAGTTAACACTTTATGGACAACAAGACCCTTGAACTTTAACACACACACACACACACACGATGACTATTGGACCGATTGTCAAAGAAAAGAAACAAAAAGTCAAGTTTTGAATTCTGTATCACATTTCATAATTGTTTGTTATGGTGCCTTAATTTCTGTTTTGCTAAGATTGATTTAGAGTACATACAAATTAGAAGGGAGGAATTGTTATGTATTTGAGCCCTGGCACTACTGTTATATTGGCAGCTTACTGTTCCTTTAAGAGTTGTTGTTACGTCATCATTGACGGACCGTGTCTGTACCACAAGCGCGCTGAATAAGTAAACATGGATAAACTCTTTAACACTGTTTGAGTCATTATTATACTGTTTATGTAAGTGGACATACATAACATTTATTCGTGAACAACTTTGTCAAAAAAAGAATCAGTCGGACGTTTTACACATTATGGCTGAAAAAGCGGGCCGTTTCACTCGGCAAAAGAAGGATGACGAAAGGAAGGAAACTGAAAACACAAACAGTGACTTGAATACTATCATGGCAGAACTCAAGTCGCACCGGGATGAGTTTAAAACACTCTTAACATCTCAGAGTGCTTCACTCAAGGCTTTGGATATTAAAGTGAAACGCCTTGAGTGACTTATCGCGGACAACCGAGAGGAACTGAAATCTGAGATGGACACGAAAGTAAAGCTAATGCAACAAAACCTTGACCTTGACATTGGCCATGTCTCTGTTAGAATGGATGGATTCGAGAAGAAACTGGAAGAAGCAAAAGGCCCAGTTAACAAATTCCAATCGGAGGTGTCTATCATTATTGTGGGCCTCCCATTTATCGAGGGGGAAATCCTTCGGGAGAGGGCAAGCTCTTCATTATCCGAGGGGCTACAATGTGATCCGGTGCCTGAAATCGTCAACGCGGAGCGGACGACACCGCGAGGACGGGGACCAGGTGTAATCAAGGTGGAGTTCCGAAATCTGCAGGACAAAGTGGCTGTGTTGCGTCGTAAGAAAAACCTGAGGGACAAGGAAGGATTTGGCAGAGTTTTCATTCACTCTGCTAAGTCACACACAGAGAGGTTGATCAACTTGAACTTCAGAACCATTCTCAGTGAACTCCCGTCTGGAAAGGATTTCCTGACTGGTAATGGGAGACTGGTGAAACGTGACCAGCAGGAGCACCAGAACAGTGCCAGCCTGGATGGCAGCGGACCTACAAGACGGGGGTCCAACACGGGGGATGACTGAGAGGTAACTGCCCAACCCCCAAATAGTGACAGTTTTAAAGTGCGAAATGCGGACAATCTCACATTAGGATAAGGATAAGGATAATTCCTTTTAACAGGTCGTTCATGAAAGTCCTTGCGGTCTTGTTTCCAATGAGAACCTGTGAGCAATTGGGGTTAAGAGTCTTGCTCAGGGACAAATTTCATATCATCGGCACATATGCTGGGATAGCCTGGAATCGAACCTGGGGCAACCAGGGCCAGCTGGTTCCCTAGGCGGGCTCACTAACCACTCAGCTATGGCCGCCCCTTCATGACATAGTACATTGAATAGTACATTGGAAGTACATAGTACATTGGAATATAAACGGTTGGACTGTATGGAACAGTGAACTTAAAAATATATATATTATTTGACCATAGCCCTGATATTATTTCACTGAATGAAACACATTTTAAACGAAATGAAGTCATTGATTTACAGGGCTATTCTTGGTTTGGTCACAATCGACCCATGCATATCAAAGCAGTTAAAGGATCAGGGGGTGTTGGTTTTTTCATTAAGAATACATTATTTGAGGTTTATGAAATTAAAATAAAGGATAAATCAGTGGAAGGGATACTTGCACTACAATTTAAGGATAGATTTTCTGACTACCGTTTTGTTATCTTCACCTGCTACTTACCTCCAGAAGGATCTACATGATCAACTGGGTCTCATTCTTTCTTTGGGTTCTTAACAGCTCAGATGTTTATATTGTCTGATGTGGACGCTATCTATTTGTGTGGGGACTTAAATGGCCGAATTGGTAATCTTGATGATTTTATTAATGAAGTGGATAACATTCCTACCAGGGTTAATTTAGACAGCACCGTTAATAGCTATGGGGAAATATTAATTGAGTTTTTGAGAGATGTTAAGGGCTGTGTACTCAATGGTAGAATGCCTTTGGGCAATGACAACTTTACTTCAGTCTCAGTTAAAGGTAAAGCAGTAGTTGATTATATTATTGTTCCACATGAAGGTTTAAATAATTGTGTTACATTTTGTGTTTTCACCCCAAATGAGTTAATTGAGAGAGTAGGGGATGAGGGTATTTCTTTATTGGGTGATAGGTGTAAATTACCTGACCATTCTTTTACCTGACCATTCTTTACTGTTGTTAAAGTTCCAAGTGAGACCATATTTTGTTAAAGAAGATTCACATTCGCAGCATCCTAGTAGAAATGTGTTACCAAGGCAACTCCCTGAGTCGTTTTTGGCCTCTAGACAATACAACACTATATTGTTGGGTCTAACTGAGCAATTGGGAGGTATAACGTTTAGTCAAAAGGATTTAGATGCTTGGTATGATAAACTTTGGGGATGTGTCTATACAGTATTGCAAAATTGTAAGCGGAAACCCAGTCATAAAAAGTTCTGAAAATCCTACAAACCCTACTGGAATCAAGATCTTCAGACCTTGTGGGACAATTTAAGATCAGCAGAGAGAGAATTTCTAAGATGTAAAAATACAAATCTGAGAGAGGGACTGAAGATAGGATTTAAGAAAAGGCAAACTGAATTTGACAAGAGGATACGTAATGTAAAACGCTAATTTAATAGAGGTCTTTCATTGCAAATTGATTATTTACACACTCATAATCCCCAACAGTTTTGGAGCGAAATAAATAAGCTGGGACCAAGAAAATCTAGGGAAATACCAATGGAGGTAAGACTAGAGAATGGTGAATGTAGCTCAGTATTAGGGGTTGTTTTGCAAAAATGGGGAAAGGATTTTGCAAATTTGTTTTCTGGTTGCAATAATTTATTTGATAAACCCTTTTTGAAGGAAATCATTGGTTTAAAAGAGGTAATGGAAACTCAAATGAATTCTGATATAACCAGTAGCAACATGTTTTTGAATGCCAATGTTTCAAGGGAAGAGGTACAAAATGCAATAGACTTTATTCTTTATTCTTTATTAGGATCCCCATTAGCTTCCACAAAGTGGTCGCTAGTCTTCCTGTGGTCCTCACATACATAACATGTATACAATAAAAACAGACAATAGTTAAAATTGTGCAATATAACTAGAAAAAAACAGACAAAGTATAGTTATCAGCAAAATAAGTCACTCTGCATATGAAACAGAGACAACAATAACCCAAAAAATATCACAAATACAGATTGTTCGCAAAATACACAAAAAACAACAATGTTACTGTACAAAAATTGTGAAAAACACAAATTACATCTATATAGGACTCAATTTATGTTTAAGTAACTTATTAAAAGAAAATCTACTTCTGGTTTGTTTAGCATTTATGGGGAGCATATTCCAAGCTGAAAAACCTCTATAATGAACAGTTCTTGTCATACTATTTAGGTTGTGGCTTGGCACTACCAGATGACCTGAGCTCACTTGACGAGTGTAATGTCCATGACAGAAACCTGAATATAATACCTGTTCATGAAAGAAGTGTGGTGTGTTGTTCCAGATAACATTATGCATGAATAACAAAAGACAATATTTTAATTTAACCTCAACTGTTAACCACGATAATTGTTTATGCATCTTACATTGGCACGGAAAGAACTAATCGTGCTGCTCTATTCTGAGCAATTTGAAGTTTCTTTATATGTTTCTCAGAAGCACTTGACCAAATAACAGGGCAATACTCCAGGTGTGACAAAACAAGTGACCGAACAACATCACTCATGACAGAAGATGGAACATAAGCAGAGCATTTCCTTGAAATTGCAACGCCCCTTCCCATCTTCGAAACAATATGATCAATCTGATCAGACCAAGTCAATAAATTATCTAATTTCACACCAAGTAATTTGGTCTTAACTACCTGCTCAAATGATATCCCGTCTACAAGTAAGTTGAGTGGAGCGGCATTAGCAAGAGCATACCTGCTCCCAAATACAAAGGATTTAGTTTTAGCAATATTTAATACTAGCTTGTTCATTCGTACCCATTTAGTAATGTTATTCAACTCAACCTGAAGATTCTCTTCCAGCTCAACTGAAGATGGTGATGAACAAAACAAAGTAGAGTCATCAGCATACATAATTAAATCAGCATTTTTAACAACATAAGGTAAATCATTTATGAAAATTGAAAATAGAAGTGGACCTAAACAGCTCCCCTGTGGGACGCCATACGACATATTCCCGCTGGTTGAAAAACTACCATTAAAAAATACTCGCGTTCTGCCAAAGAGGTAGCTCTCAATCCAAGCCAGCGATAAGGGTGAGAAACCATAACATTTAAGCTTTGCTACAAGAATGCTGTGATCAATGACATCAAAAGCAGCAGTAAAGTCCAGGAGCACAACCCCAACTAGGTTGCTGTCATCCATAGATTTTAACCATTTGTCAGTCATATGCACTAATGCAGTGCTAGTAGAGTGCCCTGGTCTGTTCGCATGCTGTGCATTCGTAAGTAAACCATTTCTATTAAAATAATTAAACATTTGATTAAAAACTATTTTTTCAAGTATTTTACTAAGCACAGGAAGTATACTAATAGGTCTACAGTTGGATCCTGTAAAACCAGCCTTACAATCTTTAGGTAAGGGTATGATTTTTGACTCCTTCCATAGCTGCGGACAGCTCCCACTAATTATGCATCTATTAAAAATGTGACATATTGGTTTAGAAAGCAACCCAGCTGCAATCTTGAACACTTTTCCATCTAAATGATCTACACCAGGGGAAGTGTCATCTTCTCCACAGTGTCTTGGTTAACCGTATCAAAAGTAATGTTTTATCTCTCATAATACTGTTAATTGTGTTGCATGTTAAATTGACATCATGTGAATTCATACTAGATCTCAAACTTTCAACCTTATTGATAAAGAAGTTGTTAAAGTAATTAGCTACATCATATGGCTTGGTGATGAATTGACCTGCACATTCAACATACATTTGAGAATTGCGTGACTTCTTACGCATAATTTCATTCAGAGTTTTCCATAATTTTTTACTATCATTTACAGAATTACAGATTTTATGTTTAAAATATTCTTTCTTTTTAATGTAATTTAACTTAGTAACTTTATTTCTCAGCTTACAATAAAAATGTCGGTCTGAAAGGCACCCTGATTTAATTGCAGATACCTTAGCTCTATCCCTCTGCTGCATTAAAGCTCTTAACTCATCATCAATCCATGATGCACTACTCCCCTTCACAGACCTCTTTCTAAGTGGAGCATGCTGATCTACAAGCCTCACAAATCTATCCATGAAGATTTTCAGAGCAATATGTGCATCATTTTTCAGACCACTTTAAATCTTGAACTTCCTTAACAAACAAGTCAGCATTACATCTTTTATATGACCTCCGGTAAACAATCCTAACCCCTGACTTTGGCATTTTCGTTCTTCTTGTTAAAGCAATCAAATTATGGTCACTGCATCCCACTGCCACTGAGACAGCTTGTGAACACAGCTCATGTATATTAGTGAAAATATGATCAATACAGGTTGACATATTAATACCACCAATGGATGTAGAAATTTGTGTGGGTAGACTTACAACCTGGGTAAGATTACAGGCGTCAGCCATAGAGATTAACTTGTTGCGTAATGGACAACTTAATGAAAACCAGTCAATATTCAGGTCGCCAAGAAGAAATATATCCTTACTTTCATCTGACACAATATCTAAATTTTCACATATTTTATCCAAATATATAATATTAGAACTGGGCGGCCTATAGCAACAGCCAACTAAAATGGGCTTGCAGTATGGAAGGTGAATCTCTAGCCAAATTACTTCAATGTCAGTACATGTAATGTCATTTCGTAGCAAAACTGGTATGTGTTCCTGAACATAAAAAGCAACACCACCACCATATTTGTCCCTGTCCCTTCTATAGAATCTATTTCAACAGCCATCTCAGAATCATCAAAAGTAGTGTCTAGGTGTGTTTCAGACAGTGCTAAAACGTGAATATTATTAGAGGAACATATAGTGGAGACCTCATGCACCTTGTACCTGAGACTGCATATATTTAAATTAGCTAAAATCAATCCCTTCTTATGTAAACCTAATGACACAGATGTAGTTTTATTCTTTGAACCCATAAAATAAACAAAAACAACAAATTAAAAATCGCTAAAAACCACAAACTATGCAAATCTTTCCAATTCCTTCAAGCTCCTGACCATTAGCACTTGTGCCTGCTCAGGTGCACCATTTAGCTTTATGTAGACTCTGCAGTTGGACGACCATGTTGCTTGTATTTTTTCCTCTTTGCGTAGGTACCTAGCTCTTTTAGCGATGTCAGCATTGCTCTTGGTTAAATGTTCATTAATATAAACATTTGTTCCCTTGAGCATCCTACCTTGTCGCAAAAGATTGATTTTGAATTTTCTATTTACAAACCTCATAATGATGGTTGCCGGTTTGCTTTTATCTTTCTGAGGGAAAGGGTGACAAGCTTCTATATTTTCCTTATTTATGCTAATTCCCTTTTGCTGGAGGAAATTCACCACCTGCTGCTCAACCGAGTCCAAATCTTGGTCCCTGGGCTCTGATCCCTGGACCCCGGACCTCACTACAGCAGCGAATGACGAGGGTCGTGTTGGCAGCCCAGTAACAATGACATCGTTCATTCTAGTGTATTGTTCTAAATCAGATACTCTACTATCCAGTTGCACAATCTTAGCATCTTTCTCTTCATTTTGCTTCTTCAGTTCCTTAATCTCTTTCATCATATCCATTAAAGTGTCTTGCTTACTTGTCATTGCTTCCATTTGGAGTCCCATAAACTCCACCGATTTCCTCGACTCCTCATTAGATCTCTTTAGTTCAGGTCTCTGCTGAAGCCTGGAGCTGCCTGCTGGTGGTGGCTGCTCCTTAGCCTGGCCTGGTGGCTAGCTGCCTGCTGGTGGTAGCCTGGTGGCTAGCTGCCTGCTGGTGGTGGCTGCTCCTCAGCCTGGCCTGGTGGTAGCCTGGTGGCTAGCTGCCTGCTGGTGGTGGCTGCTCCTCAGCCTGGCCTGGTGGTAGCCTGGTGGCTAGCTGCCTGCTGGTGGTGGCTGCTCCTCAGCCTGGCCTGGTGGCTAGCTGCCTGCTGGTGGTAGCCTGGTGGCTAGCTGCCTGCTGGTGGTGGCTGCTCCTCAGCCTGGCCTGGTGGCTAGCTGCATGCTGGTGGTAGCCTGGTGGCTAGCTGCCTGCTGGTGGTGGCTGCTCCTCAGCCTGGCCTGGTGGCTAGCTGCCTGCTGGTGGTAGCCTGGTGGCTTGGTTGCCTGGTGGTGGCTGATCCTCAGCCTGGCCTGGTGGCTAGCTGCCTGCTGGTGGTAGCCTGGTGGCTTGGTTGTCTGCTGCCTCACTGCTGCCTCACTGCTGCCTCACTGAATAGACAAATGTAAAATGAAAAAAGCTACTGGAATTGATGAAATTTCCAATGAGGTGCTGAAGTCACCAAGGTTGTTTAATGTTTTATTGTCTCCGCCAGGCCCAAAGGCATGGCGAGAGAGTATGTTTTACCCTCCGTCCGTCCGTCCGTCCGTCCGTCTGTGTGTCCGTGTGTCCGTCTGTCACCAGCTAATCTCCGCCACCGTTGGCTTGATCGTAGCGAAACTGTGCACACACACTCCCTGGATGCCAATTCCGAACTTCTGCCCCAAATTTTTCACATGGGCCTTTTATAGCGCCACCAGGAGGCCGATTTGTGCAAAACATATTTTTTGACAGTACTCCTACAGATGTTGTCCAAAAATCTCGCAAATCGGTACACAGTATCTCTATAGTCATTAAACAAAACTTGTCTTTCAGATTTTTCATATTCCATCCTGATTGGCTAAAAATGGCTTCCAAAGTTTGCAGGAGTGCTCCATTTTCAACAAAATGCCTCAAATAATGAACACAGCATGCAATTTTGGTGAAATTTTGCACGCATATTTCCACTATGCCGAGGAAGAAATGCCACTTGAAAAATTTCAAATCAGCCTCATGGTGGCGCTATAACAGGCCGATTCATGTTTTTACCTATAACTGCACCAATCTGTGTAAAACTTTGTATGCGCACTCCCTAGTGGTCAAGGAAAAACCTTTGCCCTGCATTTTTCCCATCTGCCTTTTATAGCGCCACCAGGAGGCCGACTTATGTAAAACACATTTCTTTATATTACTCGTTCCGATTTCATCCAAATTTCACGCAAATCGGTACACATGATCTCCATAGTCATGTGTTTGATTTTTCATATTCCATCCTCATTGGCTAAGATTGACATCTAAAGTTTGCAGTAGTGGCTTGTTTTGAACAAAATTCCGCAAATCATGAACGCACCATCCGATTGCGGTCAAACTTTGCACGCACATTCACACTATGTTGAGGAACAAATGCCACCCTTTTAACATTGGCCTGTTATAGCGCCACCAGCAGGTCTAATTTAGCAACAAAAAAAAATTGCACAAAATGCCTCAAACCATGAATGCAGTGTTCGATTGCCGTGCAAGGCCTAAGAACAAATGGTACCCTTTAAACATTGGCCTATTATAGCGCCACCAGGAGGCCACAATAACCTACCTGACCTGGCGGAGACCTGTGCTCCGAGGAGCACTTTTTCTAGTTTGAATTGTTTCAGTGATGATTGGCATCATTCCTACACAGTGGAACAAGAGTATCATTAAACCTATTCCAAAGTCTTCAAAGAATGATCCAAAATTACCACTCAGCTATAGGGGTATAAGTCTTATTAGTTGTATATATAAACTGTACTCTTCACTTTTAAACAGTAGACTTGTAGACCATCTTGAGAGGACAGGTTTGCTTGTTGATGAGCAAAATGGCTTTAGAAAAGGAAGAGCATGTATTGATCACATATATGTAGTCTCTACTATTACACATACAAGAATTAAGCAGAATAAATCCAACTTTGCTTGTTTTATCGATTTCAAGAAGGCGTTTGATTGGATTAATAGAGATTTTCTACACTATAGGTTGTTAAAATCTGGAGTCAATGGAACATTTTATAATGCCATCAAGTCTCTTTACCAAGCACCTGTTGCCTGTGTTCAGATTAATGAATACAGAACTGGATGGTTCCCTCAACAATTTGGGGTGAGACATTTTGTCTCCAACATTGTTCTCAATTTATGTGAATGACTTAGCCCTTAAAATTAAGGATTCTGGCTTGGGAATCCCTGTTGATGATCAAAGTTTAGGCATATTGTTGTATGCGGACGACATAGTCTTACTTGCTGAACATGAGAGCGATCTGCAGTTAATGCTGAACATTGTTGCAGAATGGTGCTGGAAATGGAGACTGGAGGCAAACCAGGACAAAACCCAAATAGTACATTTCAGACAAAAATCACTACAGAGAAGTTCAGTTGTGTTTAATTTTGGGTCAATAGGGTTGTCATATACTGACCAGTATAAGTATCTTGGATTGACATTGGATGAGCACATGACATTTAATGATGCTGTTGGTGTCCTAGCTCAGTCAGCGGGCAGGGCACTGGGCTCTGTCATGAACAAAGTTAAACACTGTGGTAATTTAGGATTCAACACCTATACACAACTCTATGAATCAGGGGTATGTCCGGTGTCTGACTAAGCTTCTGGGGTTTGGGGTTTCCGGGAACATACAAGTTGTAACACTGTGCATCATAGAGCTATTAGATCCTTTTTGGGAGTCCATAAATTGACTCCAGTGTTGGCAATTAACGGGGATATGGGATGGAACCTCCAAGCATCAGACACAAATGTGAAATGGTTAGGCTATGGAATAGGCTTGTGAAGCTGTCTGACCAGATACTCACAAAAAAGATTTTTAACTGGGATTTTAGATTTGGTCACTCTTGGACAAAAGAATTGAGATCTTTATTTTATTCAAATGATTTTTTTTTGTTTTTCAAAATAAGTTAATATGTGACGTTCACAAAATTAGAAGTACAATGTTTTCCAGATATAAAGAGCAATGGTGTAATGATAGATGGTATAAGCCCAAGTTACGAACCTATTGTCTCATAAAAGACAGGTACATGGTAGAACCGTATGTAAAGTATAATTTAAACAAAAGACAACGATCTCTATGTGCACAATTACGGTCAGGAACACTACCATTAGCTCTGGAGACTGGCAGGTTTAATGCCACTCCAGAGGAAGAGAGATATTGTCTGTTTTGTGAACTTGGGGAAATTGAAAATGAGGTACACTTTTTGTTTTATTGCTCAAAGTATGATGATATAAGAGAGGTATTTGTTAGTAAGATGTCTTCTATTTGTGGACATTTTCTGACTAAATCAAATATAAATAATTTTTCATAATCATCTAACTGTTAGATGATTATGACAAATTTGAGATATGTTTTGTTAAAGGAGTTTTTGTTGTAGCAGATTTTATTTGTCAAGCTTGGGAGAGAAGACAGAACAGTCTGTATAATTTTGAGGTATAATTCTGAGATGTAATTGAATGTACTACGTGAATACATTGTAAAACATGTTATAAACGTAAAATGGTGTCTTATAAACCCCATGAGGGTTGGGCACTTTGTGTGCAGGACACAGAAATAAAATTATCTATCTATCTATCTATCTATGGATATACAAGCCTTCTGCCCGACATGAGAGATGAAATGTTACAACTTCTTGTCTTTGACTATTTTATTTTACACGTTTACAGCATGGGGGGGAAACAGAGCTCTTTCTGAAGCCCAATTCATACTTTGTTGCACAAAACGGCGTCGCACATTTGAAACAGCAGACCTACAAGACCACAACGTGTGCCACCCGCTACACGCTATGATCTTGTAAGTCTGCCATTTCCGGCGTGCGATGCCGTCGTGTGACGGAACATAAATGAGGCTTCAGAGCAACAGGCAGGTGGTTGTGGTTTCCATGTCCTGATGCAGAGGCTGCTACTTCCTGTTACTGCTAGATGGAAACAGGAAGCTGGTCTCTGTCCGGACATGTCTCAACATTAATACATTTAACCCCTGACACACCACAGTAGAGCTTAACAACTTTGGAGGTAGGCGTACGGGTGGAGCAGTGGTAAAGTATCTGCTCACCACCGTGGTGCAGAGGGGGGCGTTGGGGGCTCCTCACTGGCAGATGACCACATCAGTGACAACACACACAGGTTTGAGACTAAAGACTTTGTCTCAACAAACAAACAGTAACCTAAAAGCATAAATGTACAGAACGCCAGATATTTCATAATATAATAATAAACACCTGTGTTGTGATTTCGGTTGACCCTTACCTCAGTTTGGTATCCCACGTTCTGACACCAAATTGTTGTGATTTCGGTTGACCAACCATGTGGTCCCTCTCTTTGACTGCCAGAGTATTTTCATAAAGTACTCCCCCAATGCCAGCAATTTTCGTGTTTTTTATTTTTATATTTTGTCATTTTTCATGAAAATATATTATCAGAGTGCTTTTTTTAAAGACGGCGCACAAATCCGCCACTAGAGAGCAGCACATGACAGCTTGATCAGCTCTTTGAGCCACTCGCACCTCACACACACTTTTAAACAGTGATATACATCAAAACGGATGTATATCACTGTCAGATTGTCCGATCGGCCAAAATTATGATGTGATACACGACGGCGATGACTGATCGTCACCCAGACCATAGATTATAGAAGAGAACCTGTCCGTTCGTTTGTTATATCGTGTGAAAAAAACGTTTGTTTACCTATCCTGGACGAAAATGACCGGGGGAAAAATCAAAAACCGGAAACGGAACCCAGGTCATGAAACCGGATGCAGATGTGGGTGAAGTAAGTGGAACTCGAAAATAACATTGAATATTAAGCAGCATAGCGCGATCAGAGATTAAACAATGAACGTGCGTCCAGCGCGTCAAACGCGTCGACGGCCAACTGGACAAAGTAGCAATTGACGCGTTATCGCGTCAAGGGCAGTCAAAGAGTCTCCCTTAGAGTCATCTAACTAAGGGTGGTGCATGAGCAGGCCTGGAATTTTGTCATTTTAGGGGCAAGGCCACTTGGCCTTTGGTGTTGTAATTTTTTGGAGGGCACAAAGGCCAAATGCCAGGGCAGGAAGGCCATACAAATATATATATATTTTTTTCCAGGGAAGTCCAGGGAAATAATGAAAAATAATGAATTTAACTTGAAGGTTAAGGATGATTTTATTTTAATATAGTATAAGAGTAGTATAACTATCTGTGAAATATAACCCAGGGTTACGTATGTAACCCCGGTTTTATTAGTAACGTAAGTAAGGTACTTACTATGGGATATCATCGCCCCCTGGCGATCACACAGAGCACACCAGGACTCCCGAATTCCAATTCCTATTGGATAGGGTCGTGTGACGCAAAACACCGGTGACCGGTTGTGGTATAAATACCACTGCATCACATGGACTCGCCCTCTGAAACCTTCCACTCTGCACGCCACACTGCGCACAGAGGGGGTTAAAAGCGTAAGTACCTTACTTACGTTACTAATAAAACCGGGGTTACATACGTAACCTTGCCCAAGGCCGCAGGTCCTGCCCCCGGCAAGACCATGGCCCCCAGGCAACCCATACCCTTCGGGTCAGGATGCAAAAGGATTTATGGCAAGACCTTGACAGACATAAGTCCTGTCCCTAGTCACCAGCCCGGACAGACCCTGGTCTGACCGGCCCTGTGACAGAGAAACCAAGGCCTCCTCCTCCCAGACCATGCCTAGCTAGTCTAGAGAGGGCTTGGAAGTCCAGCCAGGCAGGGAGAGAGAAACATGCTCCCAGGCATGACTCGCATTCCCTACCCTGAACCGGCTGCTGCCTACAAGTAGGAGGAAACCACATGCCACCAGGCATGTCTGTGTTTTCCTAACCTTGAAGGCTGAAAAGGCCAGCCAGGCAGGGAGAGAGAACATGCCCCCAGGCATGCCTCGCATTCCCTGACCTGAACCGGCTGCTGCCTACACGTAGGAGGAAACCACACGCCCCCAGGCATGTCTGCGTTTACCTCACTACAAAGGCCGAGAAGGCCAGCCAGACAGGGAGAGAGAACATGCCGCCCAGGCATGCCTCGCATTCCCTGACTTGAACCGGCTGCTGCTCACCAGTAGGAAGAAACCACATGCCTTCAGGCATGTTTGTGTTCACCTAACTTGAACCAGCCGCTACACCCAAGATCGTGCGCGCCATCTCAGATGCCGCCACGTCCAGGCTGTAGAAAGATGCAAAGGTCAAGGGAGACGACCAGTTAGCCGCAGAGCATATCTCCTGCATCGACACCCCTTTGTAGAGGGCCCAAGATGCAGCTACACCGAGTAGAGTGGGCCCTCAGTCCCAGCGGCACCACTACTCACATATGCCAACCGAATCGCCTCCACGATCCATCTGGACAGAGTCGGTCTAGCTACCGCCTTCCTCTGACCCCGGCCAAAGGAGACGAAAAGCTGAGACGACTCGCGGCCGACCGCCGTCTTCTGACAGTAGAGCGTCTACTCCCAAGGACTGGTCCTTGGCCCTGATCGAGAAGAACCACGAGCACTTCGCGTTCTCTCTGGACGCAAACAGATCGACCTGAGCCCGGCCGAACCGGGCCCAGATCAGATCCACGGCCCTCTGGCACAGCGACCAATCCTCGTACCGGAGCCCCCCTCTGGACAGCAGGTCCGCCCCGCTGTTCAGGTGGCCCGGCACGTGGGTGGCGCGCAGCTGTGCCAAGCGTTGCACGCTCCAGAGCGTCAGCTCGCGTGCTAGCCTGTCCAACACAAGGGAACCCAAGCCTCCTTGTTTGTTGACATAACACATCGTTGTGGTATTGTCCGTTCTGACCAGGACATGAGACCCCACGATGTGGCTCTCGAAATGTTTGAGAGCGAGGAAGACCCCCAGCAGCTCCAGCTCCAGCTCCCCAACCTGAGAGGCTGGCGTCCGTGGTGATCACCTTCCAGGACACTACAGCGCCTATCTTGACCCCTTCGGCCAAGAAGGTCGCCTGTGTCCACGGTTGGAGTGACATTACACAGCGTGGTGAAACTACCACCTTCCGAGAGCCCATGGAGTGCGGTATCCTCAGAGACCGCATCCATCTCTGGAAAGGTCTCATGTAGAATCTGCCCAGCTGGATCAGATGTATGGCCGAGGCCATGAGACCCGCGGCTTGCATGCATGTTCTGTACGTGACCTTGCGCCCCAGGCGCATGGGGCGCACACATGCCAAGAAGCTCGCTATCCTGTCCTGGGACAGGCGCGCCACCATCGTGGTGGAATCCAAGGATATCCCCACGTAGGTGGTTTGTTGGGATGGAATCAAAACGCTCTTCTGAGCGTTGATCGTGAACCCCAGGGACTGCAGGTGCGCAATGGCCATCTCCGTGTGCCGCGCTACGTCTTCCCTCGACTCCGCTGCCAGCAGCCAATCGTCTATGTACGTCGCCAGACGCAGACCCTGCCGACGCAGCGGAGCTATCGCCGCCTCTGTGCATTTCACGAACACCCGGGGGCTCAGTGACATGCCAAAAGGGAGCACCGTGTACTCGTACACCTTGCCTTCGTAGCCAAAGCGCAGGAACTTGCGGTGCGGCGGGTAGATTGGGACGTGAAAGTAGGCATCCTTGAGGTCTATACTCGTCCACCACTCTCCTTGACGTATCGTTTGCAACAACGTCGCCGTTGTGAGCATTCGAAAGTTGAAGACCTTCAGAAACCTGTTCAAACCTTTGAGGTTCAGAATAGCTCTTACGCCCCCCCCCCCTTTCTTTTTCACCAGGAAGTACTCCGAATAAAAACCCAGTCGGTTCTGATCCGGAGATAATTCCCTGATTGCACCCTTACTCAGGAGAGCCAGAACCTCTTCCCTCAGCGTTATGGCCGCTTGGCCTGACAGTCGGGAGAACACTACTTTGGTTGTTAGTGGAGGTATGCTCGAGAATTGCAACCTGTATCCTTTTAGCACGGTACATAGTACCCAAGGATTCGGTGCGCAAGCTTTCCATTTGGAAAAACATTAAGCTAGGGGATTCAAGGGGAAGGTGGGGGCCGCTGACGTCATCTGCCCCGTCGGGTTCTGACCGTTCGACAGTGGGGGAAGCCTGTGACGTAGACGGGGAATCCCACACACCGTCGACATCCGCCCTGTAGCATTGCTCGTTAGCGCTAGCTGGGCTAATGTCGGTCTCGTCACAGAGCGAGCGTCCGTTCCCATGTAGTTAGGGAATTTTAGCAAAATATTTGGACCATCTGTGAAAAATTTACTACCAATAGCTTTCTTCACCAATGTGTTCTTATAGGTGTCTAGAATCACCTCTCAATTAATTTAAACCCAAATCCTCGTGGAAAATCCTGGAGAGCCAATCAAAGTTAAGGAGCCCAGAGGGCTTGGGTGAAAAATATGAAAAGAAATAAAAGTCTTGTGAGGTGTCTAACTAGGGGTTTTCAGGGGTGCTGAATCCATTCCAACCATTATTTTTGAGTAAAAATGTCTCCCTGGCCATCTAATATTGGTATATTGGTTATTGTTAGTGTATAATCAGTGTATAATCAATGGTAGGGGATTGGGGTGTTGTTGAATTGATTCTATTCTGAAAAATAAAATAAGAAAATATTGCTAAACACTTGATAAGAGTGTACACCTACTGTGCACATGCTCAGTGGGATACACTGTCTGAATGTGGGGAAGGAGCGGGAGTGTTGCATCCTGGCAAATATGTCTGGACGATTTTAAGGTACGGTAGTTTATCTACTTTTTGGCATTTATTTTCCTCTGCTGGCAAAACTTTTGATTACTGTGAATTTAAATGTCAATTTTCTCTAGCCTATTGCTTACATTGAACAATCATTAGTTAAACAATCATGACACTTGTCTTTTAGTAGACAACATGGAAGAGGATTCTGTAGCTTGTGGCTTAAGGTGCTTCATCTGTGGTGGTCCTGAGACTGAGATTCAAAAGCTCTCAAAAGTCACCCAAAAAGGCTATGCACAGATGTTGTCTTATTCTGAGAGTGTGGATGATGCAGCATTAATCAGAAGACTACATGAGGACTGGAAAAACTGAGATGACCCCAAACTAAGATACCATTTGGAATGCAAAACCGAGCTATACAGTCGTGCAAGAGGTATATCCACTGGAAATCGTACGTTTTTTTCAATGTGATGAAAGTTGCCACTTGCAGATTTCAATCCTATTCTATGTTGTGAGTGACATCATAATTTAATATAAACTTTAAACATAATCTATTCTTTAGAGCAAGATGAGCAAGACCAACGGCCAGACAGGAAGAAAAGACGCAGGGCATTGTCTGGGTCAAGTAGTTCAAGTGCTAGCTGGCACACTTGATCTACCATAATACTTGCATCGTTTGCAATGAAGGTATCAATGCTGGCACATTGAAAAGAAACCCTGGTAAGTCTTTTGTATGTAAGATTCAAATGAATTTTGATAATTGTTTTTCTTGCTCCTCATTGTAGGCTTCCACTCAAAGTAGAATAATTTAATCATGAACATACTGTATGTGGCTACCTTTTATCCAGACAGATCTCGGCAGTTGTATCGTGCACCTGATAATGTCTACCAGGACCAACTGAAAGGAGTTTGATGCAGAGAGCAAAGCGACAAGGTGATGACTGGGGACTTGAAGTTGCTGGTCGCCTGGTGGCAGAAGAGGCAGTAGGCCTATATCATATTCGATGCAGAAGAGACTTTGAGAACCCTAGCTGTTACAAAGTCTGAGGTAACATTATATGGATACACAATACAGCTGTACAATACAACATTTCTTATCCTGAGGGAAGAAATCTAATTTTTAATAGTGAAACTTTTGATTTCAAAATAATTTATTCTGCAAGATTGATATGGGTCCAGGAATGAGGGGGACTAATAAAGGATAAGAAATGTGAGTTGTATTGTACAGCTGTATTGCGTATCCATATAATGTTACCTTAGACTTTGTAACAGGGTTCTCAAAGTCTCTTCTTCATCGAATATGAATATACTGCCTCTTCTGCCACCAAATCTATAATACCAGACAGGCGACCAGCGACTTCACGTCCCCAGTCATCACCTCGTCGCTTTGCTTTGTTTTCTGCATCAAACTCCTTTTCAGTTGGTCCTGGTAGACATTATCAGGTGCACGATACAACTGCCGAGATCTGTCTGGATAAAAGGTAGCCACATACAGTATGTGCATGATTAAATTATTCTACTTTGAGTGGAAGCCTACAATGAGGAGCAAGAAAAACAATTATCAAAATTCATTTGAATCTTACATACAAAAGACTTACCAGGGTTTCTTTTCAATGTGCCAGCATTGATACCTTCATTGCAAACGATGCAAGTATTATGGTAGATCAAGTGTGCCAGCTAGGACTTGAACTACTTGACCCAGACAATGCCCTGCGTCTTTTCTTCCTGTCTGGCCGTTGGTCTTGCTCATCTTGCTCTAAAGAATAGATTATGTTTAAAGTTTATATTAAATTATGATGTCACTCACAACATAGAATAGGATTGAAATCTGCAAGTGGCAACTTTCATCAAATTGAAAAAAACGTACGATTTCCAGTGGATATACCTCTTGCACGACTGTATAGCTCGGTTTTGCATTCCAAATGGTATCTTAGTTTGGGGTCATCTCAGTTTTTCCAGTCCTCATGTAGTCTTCTGATTAATGCTGCATCATCCACACTCTCAGAATAAGACAACATCTGTGCATAGCCTTTTTGGGTGACTTTTGAGAGCTTTTGAATCTCAGTCTCAGGACCACCACAGATGAAGCACCTTAAGCCACAAGCTACAGAATCCTCTTCCATGTTGTCTACTAAAAGACAAGTGTCATGATTGTTTAACTAATGATTGTTCAATGTAAGAAATAGGCTAGAGAAAATTGACATCTAAATTCACAGTAATCAAAAGTTTTGCCAGCAGAGGAAAATAAATGCCAAAAAGTAGATAAACTACCGTACCTTAAAATCGTCCAGACATATTTGCCAGGATGCAACACTCCCGCTCCTTCCCCACATGCAGACAGTGTATCCCACTGAGCATGTGCACAGTAGGTGTACACTCTTATCAAGTGTTTAGCAATATTTTCTTATTTTATTTTTCAGAATAGAATCAATTCAACAACACCCCAATCCCCTACCATTGATTATACACTGATTATACACTAACAATAACCAATATACCAATATTAGATGGCCAGGGAGACATTTTTACTCAAAAATAATGGTTGGAATGGATTCAGCACCCCTGAAAACCCCTAGTTAGACACCTCACAAGACTTTTATTCCTTTTCATATTTTTCACCCAAGCCCTCTGGGCTCCTTAACTTTGATTGGCTCTCCAGGATTTTCCACGAGGATTTGGGTTTAAATTAATTGAGAGGTGATTCTAGACACCTATAAGAACACATTGGTGAAGAAAGCTATTGGTAGTACATTTTTTCACAGATGGTCCAAATATTTTGCTAAAATTCCCTAACTAATGGGAACGTGAGACGCTGTCGCTCTGCGTGACGTAACATCGGAACCATGTCGCGGTGTTGTACCTACCTGGATCGCAACTCCCCTCGGGGAGTGCTGATGGAGTAACACCGGGGCTCGCTGATGTGAGTTCCGTCGCACCTCGTCCGCCATGTTGGTGAGGTCGAGGGGGACGGACCTTTCGTGCAGTGTTTCTACCCGGAGCGAAACTATTGTTCCCCCTGGGGAGCTTCGCTGGTGTAACACCGGGGTTTTCTGAGACGTAAACTTCCGCCTCTCCGCCGCCATTTTGGGGCGGCTGAGAGAGGCGGCCATTTTGTGCTTCTTTCGAGCCCCAGAGGCGTTTTGCCGCCCTCTGCCGGACGGAAGAAGGTACTGCAGTGACGCAGATGGAATTAAAGTTTTGTCTACAGAGAACATTTGATTAATTAGCAAAGGTTTCTCTACCTGCGTTTGATTCATCATGTTTACAGCATGTACAGGATCTGTCCCTACAGTGTTTGGGATGTCGTCCTGAGGTTATTATAGTTAACGAAAACTAACGAAATAACGAAAACTAAAGGTGAAAAAACATTTCAGTTAACTAAACTAAATAAAAACAAAAAGAAAAAAGAAAAACTGAACTAACTGAAACTATATTGTGTGTTTACAAAACGAACTAAAACTAACTGAAATTATAGTCAAAATGCCCTTCGTTTTAGTTTTTCTCAATATT
The DNA here is from genome assembly GCF_963280865.1 of Gymnoscopelus braueri. Taxonomy (NCBI): domain Eukaryota; kingdom Metazoa; phylum Chordata; class Actinopteri; order Myctophiformes; family Myctophidae; genus Gymnoscopelus; species Gymnoscopelus braueri. The sequence goes on from NC_137614.1 coordinate 8,280,480, forward strand.
TATAAGCCTTTTAGATTTAAATTAATTAGATTCATTTCCCCAGCGCAGTTCTACGTCAGTTGCAGTCACCGTTGGTCCGCTGACGTAAGGGACCCGCATGCTACCAATTGAGGTGGTCACCCTATCACCCTTTAGGTGGTAGAGAGAGCGCTCTCTATGATAGAGAGAGCTCTCTCTATCACCACCGCGGTGATAAGGTGATAAGGTGACCACCGAAAATGGTAGCATGCGTCCCCCTATAGTCGCCCCAAAACACCGTCGCCCCGGGGCAAATCCAGCAGTATTAGAATCACTGGTACGCGAAAGAATTGGGGGCGAGCGTGTTTTGGGGCGAGTTACTCTGGTTGTTTTCAATGTGCATCGTCGCACGTGAGCACTGAGCAGCACTGACTGACTGACTGCACGGCAGTGACGTTACTTTATAATGGCGACGGAGAAACAAGTTGGGAGAAATATGGTCCTATATGGGATTTATTTGAATTCAACAGCAAGAAAGACAATAACAATTGCCTTGTAGTGCAAACGGGTGATACAATGTGGAGCAATTATCAAGGGGGAAAACCCCACGGACCACGGTGTAAAGTAACTAAGTACATTTACTCAAGTAGCCTACTGTAGCCCACTTAAGTACACTTTTCAGGTACTTTTGCTTTACTGGAGTATGTTCTGTATTTTTACTTCTACTCCACTACTCTCTCAGAGGTAATAATGGTACTTTTACTCCACTATAATTATTTGAAAACTTTAGTTACTAGTTACTTTGTAGGTATTTTGATTATTATTACAAAACATACATTATACCCACTTCATTTCGGCCATTTGAAAATAGCCGATCTACAAGCTCACAATGCTTTGGTGAGCTTGTAGATCTGCTTTTTTCAAAAGATTTGTTTACCTTTTATAGCCTACATTTTGAAAACTTGTGAAATGGGACATTCTGCATAATGAGTACCTTTACCTTTGTTTGTAATTTTGATACCAATACTTTTGTGCTTTTACTCAAGTAAATTTTGAATTCCGGACTTTTACTTGTAACCGAGTATTTCTACATTGCAGTATTGATACTTTTACTTAAGTAACAAATGTGAGTACTTTTTCCACTACTGATAGCGAGTACCTTGACAAGGCAGTCTCTCTGAGCACCCAGAAACCTGAGACCCCTGGTCCCTGTGTGTCTCATGAAAGGGTTTATGTTCATATATTGTATGGCTATTTTGATTTGTACCAGGCGCAGTACATTTTGCACTTAAGGCTGCTATCTTGTGGACTGTTGTGTGGATGGTTGATTGTCCAACAGTAACTGAATAATATATATTTTTAAATGGTATCTTTTGTTAAGTTTTTATCACACAATACTTACTTTGACCTTTTGAATCCTGCACCTGACAAAAAACCCAAAGTATGAAAAAAAAAACTAAAACTAACACTAAAACTAATAAAAACTAAACTAAAACTAAGCGTTGTCACAAAAATAGAAACTAAATAAAAACTAGCAAACCCGCTCTGAAAACTAACTAAAACTAACTGAATTAGATTTTTTTTGGTCAAAACTAACTAAAACTAGCTGAATTAGAAAAAAAAGAATTCTAAACTAACTAAAACTAAACTATAATGAAAAATCCAAAACTATTATAACCTCCTGAATGGTTAGGGGACATAGCGAACACTGAGGGCTCATGAATGTTTGCAGAGGGCAGTGTTTCCCACCGGGAAACATGCTGTCTTGACTTTTCATGGCATGGGAAAAAATGGGCATTTGTGATTTTGGCAATAGATTTATTCCACACACAGGAAGCACATTTTGTACACTCATCACTTGTGATAAAAGACACACATGACTTTGAACTGTATTCATTGTCTTTAGCGTCTTTTTTAGTCTCTTTGCACCGGTGGACTGGTCCTCGACTCCGTCCGGTTGGGCAAGAAAAGCGCCAGTTCTTTTTCCCAAGTGGGAAACTGACCCCGCATGATGCCGGCCAAGAGGCCGTGACGGGGTGATCAGCTGGGGGCCCGATAAAACCGGGCGATGAGTGTCACTTCGTCTGCCTCCCCCTGCGACTAGGCCTGCTGTCCTTGCGTTGGGGCCTAGGTGAGGGTGGAGGAGGTGGAGCACGTTTCTCATCCTTGCGCCTGACATCCTGAGCACCGAAGGAGCCTTGAGGACGCTCCCAGGAGCTGGCTCTGGTGCTGGATGCCTTGGACACGCCACGCTTGCGTCCAGAGGCGCGCTTGCCAACCGCAGCTCCCTGCTGTTGCGGCCTGGCCACATAGTGGGGTCCCTTAGCAAAATTATCGATACGAAGCTGATAATAGCGCCAAATTTTGCATGAGGCTTCTTTAGGACCTACTGATGGATTCTAGCCTTGGGTACCAAACTTTATTTTGAATATTTTCCATACATTTAGGCTTATCAATATTCATTAAAAAAAACAGGCCGATTCACCTTTTGGCCTATAACTCTTGAACCGTAGGTCATAGCATCAAAAATATTTTTTCCCTGGACTCCTTGGATCATGACGCAACTTTGCATATAGGTCCCGCCTCTTTTCCGATTTCAAGATTTTCCGCCATTTTGCGTTATCTTCAAAACACATATTTTGCTACTACTCCTAAATATTTTGTCCAAAACTCACACAAATCGGCACACCCTCTGTCTTTGGTCATGTGATCAAGATTTATCAGTCAGAATTTTCATATTCCCTTCGGATTGGCTACGATTGGCTTCTGAAATTTGTGGGAGGGTCTGTTTGGAAAAAAATGGCACAAATCATAAACACAGCGTCCTATTTGTCCTAAATTCATATCATTGAGGGGCCATTAATAAACGTAGAGCCAATGCGATTTCACTTCCACCCATAGGGGGCGGAACACATTCTACAAATGTCACTGTTTTTGCGCCAAATTAAGTACAAATGGTCTTGCGAGTCAAACATTTGCAATTGCAAAGTGGAGAACAGTCCAAATTTGATTTGCCACATTTGCAGGTGGAACTGTCCCCTTTACAAGAGCATTTGATCAGCTCTCTGCATGCTTTGTAGACTTCTGGAATTGTCATCCAAACTGGCACCCATGCCTCAGATTCCTTGGTCCATCCATACTCATGTGGGGAAGGAATAACTTGTTCTGTTTGTAGGCTGGTCGCCCAGATGCCTGCTTGATACACTGCCCGCTTAACATGCTGAAGTAGTGCATCTTGGGTGGGTGGCAGTTTCTCCATTGACCTATTCCCATGACAGAAGAGTTCTTTTCTAGTCTGGTTGATGGAGCTCAAAGGACTGGATTTGTCATACAGGATAACCGTCAGTCTCTCAAGCTTCTGGAATTGCTGACTCTCAACATTCAGCTGCTGGAAGGGATGTTTGGCCAGACTGACAAGTATCTCTGTGACATCATCATAGGCTTGCCAGGCATGCCAAGCTGACTTCTTACCCTTACTGTGGAAAGCAGATGTTGTGTCACAACCTGACAATGCATGGAACATAGGCAGAGCACGAGATTGTGGCTCCCCCAGAGATTTACACATGTTGTTGATGTGGTAAAATCTGTATTTTTTGCCCATGCCAAAAGCCACCCAGATGTCAGCCAAAGGTTGAATCGTAACTAAATCATGGAACAAGCCTGCAAGGATCACGATGACATCAGTGTCCACAGTACGCACAAGGATAGTTGTTGCTCCTTGCTCAAGTGCATGCTGTACATGAACCAGAATCCTGGTGTCTGCCTCCTCATGATTGCAACAGGTCGATTCAACCTTTGGCTGACATCTGGGTGGGCTTTTGGCATGTTCCAGACAAAACATCTGCTTTCCACAGTAAGGGTAAGAAGTCAGCTTGGCATGCCTGGCAAGCCTATGATGATGTCACAGAGATACTTGTCAGTCTGGCCAAACATCCCTTCCAGCAGCTGAATGTTGAGAGTCAGCAATTCCAGAAGCTTAGAGACTGACGGTTATCCTGTATGACAAATCCAGTCCTTTGAGCTCCATCAACCAGACTAGAAAAGAACTCTTCTGTCATGGGAATAGGTCAATGGAGAAACTGCCACCCACCCAAGATGCACTACTTCAGCATGTTAAGCGGGCAGTGTATCAAGCAGGCATCTGGGCGACCAGCCTACAAACAGAACAAGTTATTCCTTCCCCACATGAGTATGGATGGACCAAGGAATCTGAGGCATGGGTGCCAGTTTGGAGGACAATTCCAGAAGTCTACAAAGCATGCAGAGAGCTGATCAAATGCTCTTGTAAAGGGGACTGTTCCACCTGCAAATGTGGCAAATCAAATTTGGACTGTTCTCCACTTTGCAATTGCAAATGTTTGACTCACAAGACCATTTGTACTTAATTTGGCGCAAAAACAGTGACATTTGTAGAATGTGTTGCGCCCCCTATGGGTGGAAGTGAAATCGCATTGGCTCTACGTTTATTAATGGCCCCTCAATGATATGAATTTAGGACAAATAGGACGCTGTGTTTATGATTTGTGCCATTTTTTTCCAAACAGACCCTCCCACAAATTTCAGAAGCCAATCGTAGCCAATCCAAAGGGAATATGAAAATTCTGACTGATAAATCTTGATCACATGACCAAAGACAGAGGGTGTGCCGATTTGTGTGAGTTTTGGACAAAATATTTAGGAGTAGTAGCAAAATATGTGTTTTGAAGATAACGCAAAATGGCGGAAAATCTTGAAATCGGAAAAGAGGCGGGACCTATATGCAAAGTTGCGTCATGATCCAAGGAGTCCAGGGAAAATGACCTACGGTTCAAGAGTTATAGGCCAAAAGGTGAATCGGCCTGTTTTTTTTAATGAATATTGATAAGCCTAAATGTATGGAAAATATTCAAAATAAAGTTTGGTACCCAAGGCTAGAATCCATCAGTAGGTCCTAAAGAAGCCTCATGCAAAATTTGGCGCTATTATCAGCTTCGTATCGATAATGTAAAATAGGGTTAAGGTACTGGACTAACAGTGGGAGCGGTGGGTAGTGAGAGGAGGCCTGCGGCTGTCTCCTCGAGCTGTTTCTCCGCTGCCTTGGTCCTGGTGATCAGGTCGGCTGCGGTGTCAAACAGGTTGCCGGCTTTGAGTGGTAGGCCTCTGAGACCCGTAGTCAGTATGGCCTTGCACCCAGCGGCTAGGTCGAGCCACTGGAGTCTCTCCAGGTCCGCCGTGAGATCCATGGCTCGGCCCGTCCACATCAGCGCGTTGCAGGAACAGAGAATCGCGAGCTGGACCAGCCTCGCGAGCTCCACTGCATCGTCGAGTGAGGCGGAGTGCACATCCGCCACTGTGTCTGAGTCCAGCAGGGGCCGGGCTATCCGCTCTTTAAGCTTAGCCGCGGCCGAGCCCTGGAGCAGCGACCCCACGTTCAAGGCCTTGACAGCCGTTGCAGAGGCCTTGTAGAGAGCAGCGTGTGTGGCGGTGGTGGACCTCTTACCGTGGTCGACGAAGACAGGGCCACTCCCTTGGCTCAGTCTCACCGACCCCGTCTTGGCCCTCTCGATGGCAGCGGCGAGGTCTCTGTCCATCGGCGGGAGGCCCGCGACCCCCAGGTCGGACCCAGTCAGGATGTCGGAGACAAACCCCAGTCTGTCCGGCTCTTTCCTGACCGCCCAGGAGAACTGCACCGCGTCCCTGACGCCGCAGGCTTCTGGAAGCAACTTGGACTCGATTGCTCGAGGGGGGAGGGGTGTCAGACCTTGGAACCCCAGTATGGGGCTTCGCTGGCTCCATGGGCTGCGCCAGGCCACATCTGGCGATAGCCCTTTTGAGCACGACGGAGACGGCCTCCTCGGATATCCTCGCCTGGCCAGGAATCTCCGGGGTTACCGCCGTCTCTTGTGAAGGCACAGGAGGACCCGGGCTGGTCATCGTTACCTCCTGTGACTGTTGGTAGGATGTGAGGCCTACATCCCCCTCCTCGTCCGCCACCACGACGAGGGCGTCGTCGTCCTCCTCGGCGCCGCCTTCGAAGTCACTGCAGTCCGGAGTGGCAGTGTCACCCCAGGCGGCGATGGAGGTGGTGGGGGAGAAGATGAGGATGTCGCTGTCTTGGGACGGCCCGATGGCCTCGACAGCGGCGTCTGGGTCCGGGGATGAGGAAGTGGTCCTTAAGGCCTCCTCATTCCGGACCTTGCTGATGGCTCCACTGGAACGTGGGGCCGAGTAGAGAAGAGGGCCCATGGCCCCCAGGCTAGTGCTAGCCGCCGGCGCCCTTGGTGCTTTGGCGGGCGGCGCCTCGGGGCTAGCACAGCCGTTAGCTGAGGCAGCTAGCGAGGTGGCCCTGGCTAGGCGTCGCTCCAGCTGGGCCTCAGAGAAGCTCCTGCAGGGGTCGCACCCGTGTTCATCTCCGTCTCGGTTACGGGCGAGCCAGGCGTGGTTAGGCCCCAAGCCGGACAGGCAGAGGCGGTGGTCGTCGTCCACAGCGACGAGGTAATCGCACCCCCGCATGGCGCATGGACGAGGCGCCTCCATTCTTCCCTTCTCCGTCGAGCACGAGGCAACAAAACAAAAGCTTCTTTGTTTAGTATTTAGCGTTAGCTTAGCTTAGCTTTAGCCGTGCGCCTCGTGGCGAGAAAACGGAGAGGATAGGAAAGAAAGTAATAATAATAATAATAAAGTCGAAGGAACTCGGGAGAGTTAGAATAAAACTGAAACTATTTTACGAAAGCGCCCGTAGAGTAGCATGGTAGTGCCCTCGCTTTGGGTTGTGTTGGATTTCGTCAAGTTTCTCCGTAGTGCTAGTTCGGCTCTGTGCGCAGTCGCGTAAGCAGCGTGGAAGAAGAGGGCGAGTCCATGTGACGCAGTGGTATTTATACCACAACCGGTCGCCGGTGTTTTGCGTCACACGACCCTATCCAATAGGAATTGGAATTCGGGAGTCCTGGTGTGCTCTGTGTGATCGCCAGGGGACGATGATATCCCATAGTAAGTACCTTACTGCAGCTTACGTCATAATAACCCATTTATTTCACAAAAAAAATTGTTGGCAAATGACCAATATTTAGTTATATAGGTCTCAATATGTCACATTCAGCCCTGGACTTCAGTGACTGAAGTAGGGGTCACAATAATCACATAAGAATCACAGATTAGAGATTTCATGTATTTTCCCCACAAGTTATTTTCATTCAAATGAAATGTGATTGAACTTGCACTAATTATGACTTTAGTTGATTTTTCACTCAAATATAGCATTTCTTAATTATTAATAACTAGAGGTTTGGGCCACTTCGCGGCCCTAACCTCTAGTCCCAACCTCCCAACCTCCCAACCTCCCAACCTCCCAACCTCGGTCATTGGGCCGCCTGTACTGTGGGTAACCATGGCCATCATGAGGCAGTCGAGTGTTGTCACAGAAGTCTTTAGGGAAGTTCTTGGAACAGCTGTTATTGACCATGCAGGGGCTGTTAGGGTTGGCTGTCCCAAAGGGTCCATGTAGCATGGATTGACACACCCGACAGCGATAATATATAGCCAATATATGGTTCTGTATCAGTATATGAGTCAGTTTTAGCAGATTTCATTCTAATTGGCTACTATGCCTGCCTATGAATGTCATGGGCCTGGGTAGGTCACCCTGGCCTGGCGGAGATCTGCCCTGTTGCGCACACTCCACACAGCAGTACAACAGGTGAAAGCGATTCACTTAAACGAGGACTGCGCTGCGCACCGAAAAACAGACTAAAACTGTCACATTCTAGGTGCTGAAATAAACTTCCCATTTAGATCATTGTTGACAAACGGAACAGAACATGGATGTGGTTTGCAAAAGGATTATTGATTTCTTGTCCATCAGAGCGGTGAGGTCACTCGTATGATATTGATGGCCTAAACTTTTAATTTGTTTGCAGTTATTCTATTGCTTGCCACCGGTTATGTAATGTTTCTTGTCTTACTGTCACTCTTAGTGTCTAGTAAAAGAAACATAATGTCCACACAAGAATATATCATTGAGCTCTCTGTGTTTACTTCCACACTTGGGTTGCATACATTGAATACTGGCGCGTCTCACATGACGTCATTAACATGAGTCTGGACTAAACCATTATATGGGTGAAACCATTATCCTCAGGATACTACATCTCCTTCCTTTTAAAGGAAGAGGCAGGACACAATGTGAATTACTGTTAGCTGAATCAATATCAAAATATCATAAGTCACAATGTAACTCATCAATTCTTTCAGTCAGTTTCATCATGTAATCTGTATCACTGGGAAAAAACAAACTGGTTAGGTCAACAACAAAATAAGCGCATTCAATTATATCACCATAACATCAAATCAGCTTTGACCCTGATTAGCTCAACCAACATCTCTAGAACAATAATCAACAATCTCAAATGCAAAGATCAGTGCAAAATCACATGCTTTTCTTCCTCTATCTTTTTTTTTTTTTTTCACAACAATGTCAGTGCAAGAACTTTTTTTTCCCTTTTTTTTTTAATCACAGGTCTAATATGGCTCTTGGCTTAACTGTGCACTTCCTGTTTAAGATTTGTTTGGGCACCCCTTCTAGGATGTTTTAGGATGACCAAGGGACATCTGTATCAAATGTCATGCTTTTATCCGCCGCGTAACAATTTTTCACATAATTCCCCCTACTATAAATTAGGAATTTAAAACAACAGTGCACAAGCCGTACTGAATTCAATTGATTCATATTCCAGGCACGTCTTGTGCTATAGTCACGCCCCACTTGCCACTTCTGTGACGCACTTGGAACTGATGGGGTTGACCCATAATGTCAACGGCCGGGGTCCCTTGTGCCTGAGTCTTCTGTCTGTCTCTCACTTTCTCACTCGCTCACTCTCTCACACTCTCTGTCTGTATTCACTGACAGAGAAATATAATAATAGGTAATAACACAATAAATATATTAAAATATAGGTAGCCAAGACGATGATGTTTGTTTAGGTGATTGATTGATTGATTGATTGATTGCTTAGATGCAGTCCAAGACACCATCCTTGTTCCATGACCACCACCCCACGGCACCACCATATAACACATTATATAATGCAAGGGTTCTCAAAGTGTGGTCCGGGGACCCCCAGGGGTCCTTGAGGGAGTTCCGGGCCCCGGGGGGTCCCTGGACCCCACTTTGAGAAGTGAACCCTTGCATTAATGTGTTATGGTGGTACCATGGTGGTCATGGAACAAGGATGGTGTCTTGTAGACCCACATGGACTGGGCCTCTAAGGAAGCAAAAAAAATCATCATCATTATCTACTTACATTTTATCATTATCATCTACAGACAGACAGACAGGCCGGAAAATACACCAACTGCTCTGATGCTTCCTTAATATTGACCTAATTAGATTATAAATGAAAACATCTCACCGTCTCTCAGTGAGGTCATAAGGGATGTCAGCCAGAGAACTGAATGTCCTGCACAATGTCTTGTGTGTGTGAGAGTCCCACTCCCAGCTATTGAGGGTGGGGTCGTTTCAGACGGGGAGCGGCTGACGCGCCTATTAGTTAATGGTGTTATTTGATGGCATCCTTACTCTGTTCATTACGGTATTCTACTGTGTTGTATTGTACAAGGTTTACGGTACGCTCAGGGGGTGACGTCATCACGTTCTCTGTGAGCGTGCTAGAATATTCCAGAGGGAAGAATGTGAACCCATATTATACCTCTATGAAGTGAACACTACAGAGCGTTTGTATGTGGCTATGCGCCAGTGCTACTAATAAATATGCCAGCAGGCTAAAGATAAATAGTTACATTGCTTATTCTCCATTACGCGTGGACACTGTGCACCAAAGCTCTGATGCTTGACATAATTCATTTTCAATGAGAGGCGGGCGTTTATTTGACGAATTAGATGAGAGAAAACAAGTCAGTTACAATACATAGTCTCTCTCTCTCTCTCTCTCTCTCTCTCTCTCTCTCTCTCTCCCTCTCTCGCTCTCTCTCTCTCTCCCCCCCCCCCTCTGTAAGGTCTGACTACTCATCAAAGTGATTGCAGATTTCAGATTTTGTAATAACATGTGAAACAAAACAATTGCCATTTTACCAAAATTACCAAAATAACCATGAAACGAGGACCCAGCTCTAAAACACAAACCATGAAGAGCTCCATGCAGGGCTGTGCTGTGTCCAGTGATAAACACAGTACTATTAACAATGTTAATCGGTCCATTTGGTTTCATTTCAACACTGACTATCACTCAGGATTTGACAGTGGTCAAAATCACATTAATACATTTTTGACATTTTCTGATGAGACTGTTGGGTTATGATGGCTAAAATATTGCTTGCCTGATCTTGACTATAACTTAGTAACAGCCTCGCTTGTTGCATGATGACATGCATTATTTCATTTATGCATTAAATATATGCCTTACAACGCGTATTTTTGATATGGCTAAGTTGTGATTATAATGGTTTGTGATGTGCTTATCCTTATAATGACTTCTACTGCCTCACACTCTGATCTCTATTAATTATGTGTCGTTTCTGCCCCCTTGTGGACAATGTGGTCGACAATACTAAGACAAGGTAAATGCATTGCACTCACATGTTTACTTCTTCCAGTGGTGTGAAAAGTATTCACATTCTTTACTTGAGTAAAAGTATCAATACTGCAATGTACAAATACTCTGTTACAAGTTCAAAGTCAGGAATAAAAAAAATCCTTGAGTAAAAGTACAAAAGTATTGGTGACAAAATGTACAAAATGTACAAGTACCAAAAGTAGAAAGTACTCATTATGCATAATGTCCCATTTCACAAGTTTCAAAATGTATAAAATGCGATGCATTGTGAGCTTGTAGATCGTCTGAAGTGAAGTGGGTAATGTATGTTTTGTAATAATAATCAAAATCTATAAAGTAACTAGTAGCTAAAGTTTTCAAATATTGTAGTGAAGTAAAAGTACAATATGTGCCTCTGAGATGTAGTGGAGTAGAAGTAGAAGTACTGAAAATTGGAAATACTCCAGTAAAGTACAAATAGCTCAAAATTGTACTTAAGTACAGTACTTGAGTAGATGTACTTAGTTACTTTACACCTTTTTATTTGTATACATTAACAAGCCTTGACACTATCCACTACTTGCACTACTTCATAGGTGAGTTCTGTATTCTGCTCACAAACTATGTTTTCTCTTAATATTAGATTTTTAAACTTAATATGTAGCAACTTTGTTATCACTACGCCACTGTTCTATCCAGCCAGTTTATATAGAAATATCTTTAGACGGTTTAGATGATTGATTCTAAAGTGACTCTGGATCATCTAAATCAGTGGTTCTCAAACTTTTCCATGTCAAGGACCCCCAACTCGACACTTATTAGCCCGCGGACCCCCATTTGAAAACATATGCCAGGCAGGGACCGCCAGAAGAGAAGATTTTTACGGCTCTAGCAGTGGTTCTCAACCATTTTAATTTCAAGGACCCCCAGTTTGACATGCATTAGGCTACGGACCCCCATTTAATGGCATTTCTATCTATGGGACCCCAATTTATATTGTAAAATCAATGTTAGTTTAACTCTGAGAGTGTACAAATGGTTCCATGTGTACACTCTCAGAATTACAGACCCATAAGGGTCCATTTGGTTCCTAACTGTCCATCATTTAGCTGGGGACCCCCTGGAACTCCCTCAAGGACCCCTGGGGGTCTCCGGACCCCACTTTGAGAACCAATGATCTAAATGCATTATAATGTACTAGGTTCTAGCGTGACCATGTCAATCCTGAGTGACAGTCGAACTCAGAGAGTGTTCAAATGGAACCAAATGGATCCCATTAACATTGGTAATATTACTGTGTTTATTGCTGGTGCTCTACACTTATTGTATGACACAGCACAGCCTTGGAGCTCTTGGTTGGTTGGTGTTTTAATTAATTCAGACGTAAAATGAATCATCATTACTATTCACGACACCTGAACAATAAACTAATATATTCAATGAATTTGACATTTAGAATGTCATGATCTCATGGCATTTCCCAGACGTTCAGATAGATTTTGCGGCTTATGTACCTGCATATACAGTAGTGACAAATGAGCCTCTTCTTTCTCTTGAATCTTGACAGGCGGACAGATCAATAGATATACATTATACATAGATTTGTTTATCGACATATCCATCGCCTCATTCCGTCATGCTGCAACTGCATTTAACGTTTCCATTGTGGTCCATTGTGCTCAGTTCATCAGTAGATACATACAATACCCTACAAAACGTATCAGTAAAAAGGAATCTCAGTAGCATCAAGAGGTATATTTTCAGAGATAGGAGGTGGGGTGGGGGGGGGGCAGAGGATGCTACTACCAAGGTGTTCAGAGGTGGAAAAGGTACTCAAATGTTTTACTTTACTGCAATGTAGAAATACTCAGTCACAAGTAAAAGTACGGAATTCAAAATGTACTTGAGTAAAAGTATAAAAGTATTGGCATCGAAATAAAGTAAAAAAAGTAAAAGTACTCATTATGTAGAATGTCCCATTTCAAGTGTTCAAATGTTTAAAAATCTTTTGAAAATAGCAGATCTACAAGCGACGCATTAAACAAAGAGGTTTTGTCATGCTTATTGCTTATACTAAACTTCCATATAATAAGTCCTATAATACAGGACCACAAAGTAAGCAATTCAAATTGGAGCAATTGTCTTTACTTAGTCAGATACTGTACAGTAACAAGCATACAAGATCCAAGAGGATCACAAAGCAGAAAATGCAACCAGCAGCAATTCCCGCCTCCACAAACTTCTAACAAATCTACTTAAAATGGAAACAAATTAGTGATGAAATATATGAATGTAAAAAGTACCAATAATTACAATCACAAATACAATGTAGGCATTTAGCAGACACTTTTATCCAGACTGACTTACAATAAGAAAGGTAAACAGATACATCAAATGCAGAGAGACAGTATAGTGCCTCAAGAAACTAGGATCAAAGGTAAACCAACAACCTAGCATCGGTGTAAACCATGGGTCTTCAACAGGGTGTCCGGGACCCCTAGAGGGTCCTTAGAGTTACTACATAGGAGGTCGCCAAATCTTTGAGTGATAGGAACTTTTATTTTATTTTATTAACCACATGAACCCTAGCATCCCTATTCTGAGAGGAACATTTGGCAAACTATAGCAGATCTATAAGCTCACATCGCATCGCAGCCCAACTTTTTTTGGCAATTCTTTGGGCAGGTTTGGTGTAGAGGGAAAAAAGAGCAGACCAAGCACAGACTAGCCAAAGGTCAAGTTTAGTATTGAGACATGAATCATGAATCCAACACATTAATGGAGACAAATTAGGTAACAACGCTGTTGTTACTTTGTTTTACCAAATAAATTGCCTGGAAGTTATCTGTCTGGACGTTGAATCTTTTCACAGAACTCTGAACATTTACTAGACTACAAAATGCATGCAAGGCAGTTGTTAAAACGTATCAGTAATGTAAAAATGATTAACCCTATGTACCAGCATTTTCCCGTCACAATGAAATAACCAATGGCCAAAACAAACAAACAATTAAACGCAAAACCAAAACATGTTTTGTGACTGTGTACAATTTCAAACTCGCCCCTGAAAATCTCCCAAGAGGCTACAGTTTTAAAAACACATATTCTATTCTGTTAGATATTTTTTGTCAACATTTCAATCTCAGAGAATATACATTATCGTGAGAAAAGAGACGGTAATTGCAGAGGGCGCCATGAGGTTGGGAGGCACCCACCAAGCCTAGATTTATTTTTTTAATTTTCTTTAAGAATTGAAAAATATATATATGTGTGTATTTTTAATAGCAAACAAAATATTAAAAAGAACCCTCGAATTTGTATGTTTGAAGTATTTGAAAAACGAAAAGTTCGGTGCGGCCCAAAAATTCACCCCTCTCTTTCATTCGTTTTTGGTTTTCCCCAGTCATGCGTATCCAGTCCACTCCTCTTATTTCAGTAAAAAGTTTCAGTGACTCAATCTAGATAAGATAATCGCTAGAAGGATGCATTCCAGCTATTTATAGTTGTCCGTAGTAAAAATCTATTCAAAGACCTATTCTGCATCAGATAAGGAAAGGTTTGTAGAGGGGTTGGATCGATGCTCCTCTTCGGTGAAGGCGCTCTCCAGCACTTTCAGGATGGGCTTGCAAGCTTTATTTTTGAAATCCTGACCCATGAGCATGTACAACAGCGGGTTGAGGCAGTGGTAGAGAGGCTCCACGCAGCTGGCTATATAAACCCAGATCAAACGAAGCTTTTCTGAAATCTCCGGAGGCACAGTATAGATTAGGCCCAGGATGTGATAGGGAGCAAAGCAGAGGAAGAAGGAGGTGATGACAGCTGCTGTGATTTTGAAGGGGCGACCACACGAGTGGCTGGCCAGCGAGCGATTCTTCCTGAGTTGGTGGATGATGACAGCGTAGCAGGAGACGATGATGGTGAAAGGGACTACGTATCCCAGGTAGAAGGAAGTGATGTACATGGCCTCTTTAAGAAAAATATGTTTGTTTGATGCATATTCATCGTAGAACGCGGAGACGTTTTGGAAGGTGGTCGAGCAGTCGGTGTAATTGTAGGCGATCATGGCTCGAGTGTCTAATAGGATGAAGTCAAGGGAGCTGAGAACCAGGGCCAGCACCCAGACACCCAGACTCACGTAAGACGCATTCCTCACACTGCGGTGGTTCTGGACCCACACTGGCCACACCACAGAAACACATCTGTCAACACTGATGACCACCAGAACATAGACACTGGCAAACATGGCCAGAGAGTCAACAGTAAAGTGTAGTTTGCACATGAACTTGCCAAAAGGCCAGTGGAAGTCCATCGCCTGGTATGTCACAAGCAGTGGCAGGAAGGCTATGTAGAGGAAGTCGGCCACAGCGAGGTTGAGGAACCAAACAGTGTTGATGGTTTTCTTCATTTTGAACCCCGTTACCCAGATGACGACTCCGTTCCCCAACACACCAAGAACAAAGACCAGACTTTGAACGATGAAGCACATCTTGTGGAGGGAGTATAAAAATTCTAGGTCGGCATCGAGGTCTTCAGACTCATAGTCTTCAGACTCATAGTTGCTGATAAAACCAGACTGATAATCCATCACGGTGTTGTGAGACACCTGAAATGACAAAACAAAGATACATGACGCCTTGTTTTATCACACTACTTCTATTTATCCTGCAGGGGGCAGTAACAGACCTAAAAAACGGTTGATGAAATATTTCTAAGTTTCTGCCCCCCCCCCCCCCCCCCCCCCAAGCATGTACATTTATTTGCCTTTAAACGGCTCTGATGCTTCCTTAATATTAACCAAAGTGTAGATTAAAAAGTGAAAACAGCTCACCTCTCTCAGTGTGGTCAAGGGATGTCAACCAGCGAACTGAATGTCCTGTTCAATGTCTTGTGTGTATGAGAATCCCAGCTATTGAGGGTGGGACAAATCCCACCCCCTTTTAAAATGGTTAGATAAGACCCTACACACACAGACACACAAACACACACACACACACACACACACACACACACACACACACACACACACACACACACACACACACACACACACACACACACACACACACACACACACACACACACACACACACAGATTTATCATGTCGAAAATCTTTGTCACTGTCTCTCCACTCTAGTAACTCTCTAACTAGTAACTAAAGTTTTCAAATAATTGTAGTGGAGTAAAAGTACAACATTTGCCTCAGAGTCAAAATAATCACATTTGGACTGGAGACCCTCCAAAATAATCACACGTTTTGAGCTTGTAGATCTGCAATTTTTTAATACATTTTAAACATATGAAAACTTGTGAAACGGGACATTCTGCATAATGAGTATACTTTTACTTTTTGTACTTTAAGTATATCCTGATGCCAAATTGCCAATACTTTTGTACTTTCAACTCAAGTACATTTTTTATACTAGACTTTTGTAACAGAGTATATCTACATTGCAGTATTGATATACCTTTACTTAAGTAAAACATTTGAGTACTTTTTCCACCAATGAACCCAGGGAGTGAGATCCCAATGCAGCTAATGTAATAGGCCAACGGGACCCTCTCTGCCCTGCCTATGGACCAGATGTGAGGGGGAGGAAGAAAAAGACCCCAGTGAGTCTCTCTTTGTTTTCTCTCTTCCTCTCTCTGTGTGTGTGTGTGTGTGTGTGTGTGTGTGTGTGTGTGTGTGTGTGTGTGTGTGTGTGTGTGTGTGTGTGTGTGTGTGTGTGTGTGTGTTCGTGTGTTCGCGCGAGCGCATTTCTCATGGGATATACGTGTATAAATATATTAAAAAGGTTCTTGGTCCTGGAGTAAAATATGGCCCCCTGTGGAGTTCAGATGCTTTTAAGACATTAAAGCATCTGTGTCATTTTAGATTTTAGCTATACATATAGCAACAAACGTTTTTCAGAAAACCCTTATAGGATTTGGAACAGTGGTTTAGAACAGTGGTTCTCAAAAATAGCAGATCTACAAGCTCACAGCGCGTCACTAGGTTGTACATCTGCTATTTTTGACATTTTTGTGTTAATTTAGATTTTTTAACACAAATCTTCTCTTCTGGGGGGTCTAAATATATATATATCAATTTGGGGGTCTACTGATGGAGAACTACTGATTTCTAAGGCATTTGTAGAATCGGCCTCTTAATGGTCTTAATGGGTTATTGTGTGAAAACCACAACGATATATGAGAGACGATTTCAAGAATAGACTCCTGTGGTGTGAAATGCTTAACGATCAGACGACCCCTGACCACTTTAAAAGTCCTACAGTGTGTACCTGCCCTTAAGCATAGTGTTTGTGAGGTTAGGGTTAAGCATAGTGTTGGTGCAGCCTTTTCTAAAACCAGTGGTCACTAACCTTGGTGTCAAATTGGACAGCAATTTTAAGTTTGACAAACAGATTAACTCTGTTGTTAAATCCAGCTTTTATCAGCTGGCACCATTATACATATCCGAACTTCTACCTCCCAATAATGGTACAAGGGTCTTGAGGTCTACTGACCAGTCACTCCTTAAGGTCCCAGCAACAAAGTTGAAAACACGGGGAGATAGATAATTTTCCTCCATAGCGCCCACATTGTGGAACAAGCTGCCACCCCATGTTAGAGTGTCTCAAACCCTGCCTGTGTTTAAATCACGTTTGAAAACTCACTTGTTCTCCTTGGCGTTTGAAAATTCAGATTGAGAAGCTGCTGCTTCCCCAGCCAGGCATTGTGTCAATCGTTGTCTTGTTTTGTGTGTATTCTCTTGTTTATTTTAGTATTTTACTGAGTGTACAGCACTTTGGTTCAACACTGTTGTTTTTAAATGTGCTCTATAAATAAAGTGGATTGGATTGGATTGGATTGGATTGGTGAGGTTAGGGTTAGGGTTCAGCATAGTGTTTGTGAGGTTAGGGTTCAGCATAGTGTTTGTGAGGTTAGGGTTAAGCATAGTGTTTGTGAGGTTAGGGTTAAGCATAGTGTTTGTGAGGTTAGGGTTAAGCATAGTGTTTGTGAGGTTAGGGTTCAGCATAGTGTTTGTGAGGTTTGGGTTAAGCATAGTGTTGGTGAGGTTATGGGTTAAGCATAGTGTTGGTGAGGTTAGGGTTAAGCATAGTGTTTGTGAGGTTAGGGTTAGGGTTAAGCATAGTGTTGGTGAGGTTATGGGTTAAGCATAGTGTTGGTGAGGTTAGGGTTAAGCATAGTGTTGGTGAGGTTAGGGTTAGGTTTGGGCATAGTTTCTGTGAGGTTAGGCGTCGGCCCGGGATTCGCACACAAGACTGCTCGTAGCAGGCTGGGCTCCATGAACTCTCAGACCAAATGTCTGAACCTGCGGTTCCTCTCGTACTGAGCGGGATTACTATTGCAACAACACATCATCATTATAGGGTAAAACCGCAACTCCTCACTGGGGTCTTTTTCTTCCTCCCCCTCACATCTGGTCTATGGGCAGGGCAGAGAGGGTCCCGTTGGCCTATTACATTAGTGGTTAAAAATAAATATGTCATTTTATGTTGCAGTTTTTCACAGTGTCTTGCATTGGGTCAATAAACCTCCTTGTGAAACAGCAGGTGGAGCGTGGTCTATCCCAGTGGTTGTCCACCTTTTCAGGCCACGACCCCCCAAAATGATCATATTTGAACTGGGGACCCCTCCAAAATGATCATATTTGAACTGGGGACCCCTCCAAAATGATCATACCAAAATAATATTTGAACTGGGGACCCCTCCAAAATGATCATATTTGAACTGGGGACCCCCCAAAATGATCATATTTGAACTGGGGACCCCCCAAAATGATCATATTTGAACTGGGGACCGCTCCAAAATGATCATATTTGAACTGGGGACCCCTCCAAAATGATCATATTTGAACTGGGGACCCCTCCAAAATGATCATATTTGAACTCAGTTTTGACTCAGTTCCCACAGATACATATTGTCTCTTTCTTATATTATTTGAACATTTGGCCAGTTTGACCAGTTTTTATAGTAAAGTGTGTTGATTAGTGATTACCTTTGATGCAGTAATGGTATTTTTTCATTTCTGGTGTTAAAAAGGTCTTAAAAGTCCTTAAATTCAGTTAAGTTTAGTGACAAAAACAGAGAATTCAGTAGGCTACACATAATTATCCAAAATGCCTCAATAGTAGACAAAATACTCACATTTGTATTTATTTGGGACACAAAAATGGATGTTATTGTGCGTGAGATCTGATGAGAAACTTTACATACATAGAGTGAGTGCGCCCAGACCAGAAGTGCATACGATTTCATACCCTTGGTGAGGCTTGGAATGATCTATCTTCTCTACAGCTTGTATCTCTGGAACAGCTTAGCACACATTAATACATACATACATTACAAACATTACATACAGTACATACAGCTGGGACTCCTGGGAGGCAAACTGGGGCCAGAGGTTTGATGGAATGCATAGAACATCTGGATGGACTTACATGCTACATCCCATACATCCTGTTCGATATTCCCCATTGACAGGTGCGGCCCCCCAGCCCGTAGGTGTACTTGCAGTGACACAAATATCACCCTCTCCACGCGGCTTCCCTCCCCCTGTACATGGTAAATTGTGTTCGTATAGCTGGATGTAACCTCGCGTCACCAGACTTTCCACCTCGGAGGAAAGCCTGGTATACGTTCTAAAACTAGTAGTGTGATCCGGTTTAGAAAAAAGGAAAAAATTCATCGTTGTTCCGTGGTGGTTGGTTCCGGTTGGCGTCGCATTGTTTTTGTTCCCCACATAATGCAAATTATTTATTTGTTTAGTCTCGCTAGTCGTGCTACGAGTTAAGAATAAAAAAGTGGGCATATCAAACCATTATTATACCAAAAGAAACAAAACGATTATACCAAACTAAACAATTATTTTGGAGATGCACGGCGCTGGTGGTTCCGGTGGTTCCAGTGACTGGTTCCGGGCAGGGTTGCCAGATCTGGTTATTATAATTTCCCCGCAAGATTTTATTTGAAAATAGCCGATCTACAGGCTTACAACGCGTCGCATCGCGACGCGTTGTAAGCTTGTAGATCTGCTATTTTCAAATAGCTGATGTTTATGTTAAAGTGCTCATGTGGCCCATTGTCGCTTCTTTTGGGCTGGTTTTCCTAGACCCTGGTTGCTTGTTTCTCTCACAGAATCTGGCAACACTGGTTCCGGGCCACCAGATGACGTAATGATGACGTAAAGTTACTTCCGCTCCGACCGGATCAGAAATGGAAAATGGTATTGATCCCAGGCAAAGCCGGATGCACCACAGTGGATTCAAACCCCTATAGATTCTGCAATGGTGGACAGGTGTCTGTTTTCTGACGTATAGAACACGAATGTGTCAGTAGTTTTCTGATGTAGATGACTGTGTCAGTTGTTTTCTGACGTATAGAACACGGATGACTGTGTCAGTTGTTTTCTGATGTAAAGAACACGGATGACTGTCAGTTGTTTTCTGAAGTAAAGAACACGGATGCCTGTGTCAGTTGTTTTCTGATGTAAAGAACACGGATGACTGTGTCAGTTGTTTTCTGATGTAAAGAACACGGATGACTGTGTCAGTTGTTTTCTGATGTAAAGAACACCAGATGACTGTCAGTTGTTTTCTGATGTAAAGAACACCGGATGAATGTGTCAGTTGTTTTTTGATGTAAAGAACACAGATGACTGTGTCAGTTGTTTTCTGATGTAAAGAACACGGATGACTGTGTCAGTTGTTTTCTGATGTAAAGAACACGGATGACTGTCAGTTGTTTTCTGATGTAAAGAACACTGATGACTGTGTCAGTTGTTTTCTGATGTAAAGAACACCAGATGACTGTGTCAGTTGTTTTCTGATGTAAAGAACACGGATGACTGTGTCAGTTGTTTTCTGATGTAAAGAACACCAGCTGACTGTGTCAGTTGTTTTCTGATGTAAAGAACACCAGATGACTGTGTCAGTTGTTTTCTGATGTAAAGAACACCAGATGACTGTGTCAGTTGTTTTCTGATGTAAAGAACACGGATGACTGTGTCAGTTGTTTTCTGATGTAAAGAACATGGATGACTGTGTCAGTTGTTTTCTGATGTAAAGAACACCAGATGACTGTCAGTTGTTTTCTGATGTAAAGAACACGGATGACTGTGTCAGTTGTTTTCTGATGTAAAGAACATGGATGACTGTGTCAGTTGTTTTCTGATGTAAAGAACACCAGATGACTGTCAGTTGTTTTCTGATGTAAAGAACACGGATGACTGTGTCAGTTGTTTTCTGATGTGTAGACCAGATGACCGTGTCAGTTATTTTCTGATGTAAAGAACACCAGATGACTGTGTCAGTTGTTTTCTGATGTAAAGAACACGGCTGACTGTCAGTTGTTTTCTGATGTAAAGAACACCAGATGACTGTCAGTTGTTTTCTGATGTAAAGAACACCAGATGACTGTCAGTTGTTTTCTGATGTAAAGAACACCAGATGACTGTGTCAGTTGTTTTCTGATGTAAAGAACATATGACTGTGTCAGTTGTTTTCTGATGCAAAGAACATATGACTGTGTCAGTTGTTTTCTGATGCAAAGAACACCAGATGACTGTGTCAGTTGTTTTCTGATGCAAAGAACACCAGATGACTGTGTCAGTTGTTCTCTGATGCAACGAACACCAGATGACTGTCAGTTGTCAGTGAACTCCATGGAGCTGTAAGAAGCAAGATAAACCGATAACAGGAGGTGGCTAGTATCAAAGTAATGGCAATCTCTACAGGTCAGACCTTAACACACATGTCATACAGACAGACAGACAGACAGACAGACAGACCTTTATTGAACCCTGTAGGGACATTCAGGTGTCATAAATATGGGTACTAAATTGACATTGCAGTGTTAAATAGTTATACTGTAAAACCAGTTGGAATCAGTACAGACCTAGGCTTGTCACAATTATCACATAATTGTCTAATCGCAATTATTTTGCATAATTGTCATAATAATAATTGTTTCCATGTTGAAAAATGTTCATATAGTTTCAAACATTTTTTTAAAAAGTAGTGGAAATAGCAGATCTGCAAGCTCACAACTCATCGCGATGTGATGCGATGTGATGCAACTCATCGCGATGTGATGCGTGATGCATGGAGGGTGGACTGGAAACAACTGGGCTTTAAGCTGAACTGGAGGCTGGGCTGCATACGGCTGGGCTGGAAGCTGCTGAGCCGCTAGCTGGACTGGAAGCTGTTGGTACTGTTGGGCAGCTGGCTGAGCTGGCTGGCTGGCTGGCTGAGTTTTTTGTGTCTCCCACTTTGCAGTTCCATGGACTGATATCACGGACCCCCAGCTGCAGATAAAAAATGTCACTTATACCACCACTATGGTTATAAAAGGTACAATAAAGCATTGAAAAGCACTGTGAAAAGAGTGCAGAGTGGAGAGACAGTTGCACTGATTTTTGACATGATTAAACTGTGTGTGTGTGTGTGTGTGTGTGTGTGTGTGTGTGTGTGTGTGTGTGTGTGTGTGTGTGTGCGTGTGCGTGCGGGGTCTTATCTAACCATTTTAAAAGGGGGTGGGATTTGTCCCACCCTCAATAGCTGGGACTCTCATACACACAAGACATTGAACAGGACATTCAGTTCGCTGGTTGACATCCCTTGACCACACTGAGAGAGGTGAGCTGTTTTCACTTTTTAATCTACACTTTGGTCAATATTAAGGAAGCATCAGAGCAGTTTAAAGGCAAATAAATGTATATAGTGCATGCTGGGGGGAGGGGGGGGACTTAGAAATAGTTTCATCAACTGTTTTTTAGGTCTGTTACTGCCCCCTGCAGGATAAATAGAAGTAGTGTGATAAAACAAGGCATCATGTATCTTTGTTTTGTCATTTCAGGTGTCTCACAACAACGTGATGGATTATCAGTCTGGTTTTATCAGCAACTATGAGTCTGAAGACTATGAGTCTGAAGACTACGAGTCTGAAGACCGATACGAATACGATCCCGACTAAGAATTTTTAAACTCCCTCCACAAGATGTGCTCCATCGTTTACAGTCTGGTCTTTGTTCTTGGTGTGTTGGGGAACGGAGTCGTCATCTGGGTAACGGGGTTCCAAATGAAGAAAACCATCAACACCGTTTGGTTCCTCAACCTCGCTGTGGCCGATTTCGTCTACATAGCCTTCCTGCCACTGCGTGTGATATTCCAGGCGATGGACTTCCACTGGCCTTTTGGCAAGTTCATGTGCAAACTAAACTTTACTCTTGACTCTCTGGCCATGTTTGCCAGCGTCTATGTTCTGATGGTCATCAGTGTTGACAGATGTGTTTCTGTGGTGTGGCCAGTGTGGGTCCAGAACCACCGCAGTGTGAGGAAGGCGTCTTACGTGAGTCTGGGTGTCTGGGTGCTGGCCCTGGTTCTCAGCTCCCCTGAGTTCATCCGAGAACATCACTTCCTTCTACCTGGGATACGTGATCCCTTTCACCATCATCGTCTCCTGCTACGCTGTCATCATCCACCAACTCTGGAAGAATCGCTCGCTGGCCAGCCACTTGGATGGTCGCCCCTTCCAAATCACATTAGTTGTTATCACCTCTTTCTTCCTCTGCTTTACTCCCTATCAGATCCACAATATCCTATATCCGGTGCCTCCGAAGAGATCGGAAAGGCTTCGTCCGGTCTGGATTAATATATCCGACTGCCTGGAGGCTCTCTGCCACTGCCTCAACCCGCTGTTTTACGTAATCATGGGTCAGGATTTCAAAAATAAAGCTCGCAAGCCCATCCTGAAAGTGCTGGAGAGCGCCTTCACTGAAGAGGAGCCTCGATCCAACCCCTCCACAAACTTTATCTGATGCAGAATAGGTCTTTGAATTGACTTTCAAAAGACCTATTCTTTTGAAAGTCCCCCCCAGTACCAAGTTATACCTGGTGCACATTTCCCTCTTCTACACCCCTTAGTACCCACTCTTCCAGGTGCCCACATGTCCCTATAGTGCCCATTAGCATTCAAGGTGCCAGGTTTTCCCTAGTGCCCAGAATTTTTTGGTGCCCATATCCTGTTACCCTTGCATGTATTTTGTAGGTTATAGTCTGGGTACTGTATTCTAGACCGTCTGGTAACTGTCCCACGGCTCTAGAGGTTAAACACAGGGACCGTTGCCGTGGGGCGACTCTCTTGTTCCTCTGCAGGTTTTAGCTAAGTACATGTACCCAAGTACTGTACTCGAGTACAATTTGAGGTATCTTCACTTTACTGGAGTATTTCCAATTTTCAATACTTTTACTTCTACTCACTACGTCTCAGAGAAAAAATATTGTACTTTTACTCTTTTACTTTTACAATTATTTGAAAACTTTAGTTACTAGTTACTTTGTAGATTTTGATTATTATTACAAAACATACCACTTTAGCCTTATATACTTCGGCCATTTGAAAATAGCTGATCTAAAAGCGATGCGACACGTCGTGAGCTTGCAGATCTGCTATTTTCAAAATATTCTGCACAATGAATACTTCTACTTTTGGTACTTTAAGTAGCCTAGGGAGGCTATATTTTTATGCCACTACTTTTGTACTTTTACTCAAGTAAATTTTCAATTCCGTACTTTTACTTGTAACTGAGTATTTCTAGATTGTGGTATTGATACTTTTGTTTTGCTCAAGTAAAACATGCGAGTAGTTTCAGGGAAGAATGGAGTTGGGGAGGCTTGGGGGGTCATTGTTTTTTGCCTAATGTGTATGGTTATAGAGCAGTGGTCTTCAAGGGCCCCTAAATTGATAAATATTTGGCCGCGGACCCCCATCTGAAAATGTTTTATGCCAGGGACCATCCAGAAGCAAAGATTTGAGTTATAAATGTTTGCTTTAAAAATAACAGATCTCATAGCACGGCAAAGATAAGTGTTTAAAATGATTGTCACGCGATGTTAACTAATTTAGCTGGGGACCCCTGGTACGGACCACTGGTTGAGAACTCCACTGCGTCCCAGAGACAAATATTGTACTTTTTACTCCACTACAATTAATTGAAAACTACTAGATTTTCTATATTATTGCAAAACATACACATTAACCACTTCAACCCTATACTTTGGCTATTTAAAAAAAGCCGATCTACAAGCTCAGAGCTTGTAGATCTTTTGATACTTTAAGTATATGTTGATGCCAATACTTTTGCACTCTTCCTCAAGTACATTTTGAACACCAGCCTTTTACTTGTAACAGAGTATTTCTATATTGTGGTATTGATACTTTTACTTAAGTAACAATCATTCTATTACGTATTGTTTATATATACAAATACATATTTTTTTTTACTAACGCTGATGCTTTAATTAATAATTAATAAATTAATAAAAAGTGCAGAGCCCTTGTGGCTGCAGGGCTCAGTTAGACTGAGACCACTTGCAAGCGTATGTGAACATTCAATAAATGACAGAAAGGCACTTCTCTGTTTATGATACTTTTATTGTCATTTAGATTGCATGTTATTGCATTTAGACAGATGCTAGGTTCATTGTTTACCTGGTATCCTATAGTTTCAATGGACAGATTGTTTTTTTGTTTTTTATTGTTATTGTTTACATATATATATTGTTTACACTGCACACTACAGCTGAGAGAGAGAGATGAAGCATGGATGGACCCCCGGCCTACTACTACATATTGTATAAAATTGTTGCAGATTAAACTTTTTCAATTATTTGTTTTGTTGTTTATTTGTTTCTCATTATCTTCTCCATTATTCATAATGTGTATTTTCAGACATTTGCCCACTTAAACCCTCAATAGTAAACTGGACCTTTGGCTTGTACTTGGTCTGCTCTTTTTTCCCTCCAAGTTGAGCTGCGATGCGTTGTGAACTTGTAGATCTGGTATTTTTTGGCAAATTTAATGTTCCCCTCAGATTATGCTAGGGTTCATTCGGTTAATGTAAAAAATAAATTAAAAAAGTTCCCTATGACACAGATTTGGCTATACCCCCCTCTGTAGTAATCCTGAGGACAATTTAACCATTGTAACCCTGTAGGGAAATTCAGGTGTCATAAATATGGGTACTAAATTGACATTGCAGTGTTAAATAGTTATACTATAAAACCAGTTGGAATCAGTACCATGGACCTAGGCCTGTCTGTCACAATTATCACATAATTGTCTAATTGCAATTAATTTAGATAATCGCAATTATTTTGCATAATTGTCATAATCGTTTTCACGTTGAAAAATGTTCATATAGTTTCAAACATTTTCAAAAAGTAGTGGAAATAGCAGATCTACAAGCTCACAACGCATCGCGATGTGATGCGTTGTGAGCTTGTATATCAGCTGTATGTTTGAGCACACGGAGGGGAGCTGTTGGGTGGAGAGGCGATGGAGGGTGGACTGGAAACAACTGGGCGTTAAGCTGAACTGGAGGCTGGGCTGCATACGGCTGGGCTGGAAGCTGCTGAGCCGCTAGCTGGACTGGAAGCTGTTGGTACTGTTGGGCAGCTGTATTTTTTTCCATAAATCAGTGCTATTGAACACCCTTTACGTCCGTGTGTTGGTAAAAAAAAATATTGAACCAATAAAAAGTATTAAAAAGTGCTTCTGACAAAACCAGCTAACTCCATTGGATCCTCAAACTTTCTTCTAAACCAGTTAACTCCACCAAAGGGGGGTGGAGTTAGCTGGTTTTGCTGACTCCAGGCTCCACCCCCTTTTGACCTCCAACCTCATTGAGAGCTTGGAGGTGATTCAGCTGTTCTTATCAATGATGAACAAAACCTCCTAACTCCACTTTTTGTTTTGTTTTTTCATTTCCTGAAAAATGAACATTTTGGAGTTAGCTGGTTCCTGCCGGACAGCAGAGATTTATACTATATAACATTATTGTTATACTATATTATATTATATACTATCTTACACTATTATATTTGCTATACTGTTATTGCTACTACTTGTATCTCTCTCTCTGTCTCTCCTCTGTCTCTCCCTCTCTCTCTCTCTCTCATCTTTCCCCCCGACATGGTCGAGGCAGATGGCTGCCCACCCTAGAGCTGGGTCTGCCTGACGTTTCTTCCAGTTAAGAGAGAGTTTTTCATTGCCACTGTTGCAAAATTGCTTGCTCAGGGTGGGACTGTCGGGTCTCTGCTCTACATGTAAAGTGTCTTCAGACAACTTGTTGTTATTTGACACTGGCCGGGTACTGCTGGGGCGCAGGCTGGACTGGAAGCTGTTGGTACTGTTGGGCAACCGGCTGGACTAGAATACTGGCATAATACTGGACTAGCATACTGCAGCCCAGCAGCTGTACTGCAAAGTCCCGGGCCGTGGGCTGTACTGGAAGGTGCCGCTGGTTTGGAGGCCTGGGTGGTGGTGCCGACTGGAGAGGAGGCCCATGTGGTGGCGCCAGCTGGAAAGGAGGCCCGGGTGGTGGCGCAGACTGGAAAGGAGGAGAATCGTAAATCATGTTTTGGGGAGAGCGTTTGCCCCAACTTTCATCAACCCACAGAATAATGACAAAACACCTACTGAGCCCCGTCGGTAGGTCAGTATCTCACCCACTTAGACCAATCAATATTCTGATTAAACGTGATAATGTCCCATTATAACATCCGAAGCCGGTGCCTCATTCTCCATCTGTCTACTCTGGTCCATAGCTGGTGGCGGAGTTTCTGGATATCGAGGGACCATGTAAAAAGCAGTGGTGGAAAAAGTACTCAAATGTTTTACTTAAGTAAAAGTATCAATACTGCAATGTAGAAGTACTCTGTTACAAGTGAAAGTCCGGAATTCAAAATTTACTTGAGTAAAAGTACAAAAGTATTGGTATCAAAATGTACTTAAATACCAAAAGTAAAAGTACTAAAATGTTTGAAAATAGCAGATCTACAAGCTCACAACGCGTCGGATCGCGACGCTTTGTGAGCTTGTAGATCGGCTATTTTCAAATAGCCTATGTATAAAATAGGGCTAAAGTGGTTAATGTATGTTTTATAATGTAATAATTTATATCTCCAAAGTGACGAGTAACTAACGTTTTCAAATAATTGTAGTGGAGTAAGAGTACAATATTTGCCTCTGAGATGTAGTGGAGTAGAAGTAAAACTATAGACAATTGGAAATACTCCAGTAAAGTAAAAGTACCTAAAGATTGTACTTAAGTACAGTACTTAAGTAAATGTACTTAGTTACTTTACACCACTGCATATGATGGTGATGATGATGATTGAACTGGGTATGGTTGGGTATGGTCTGGTAGGTCCGGACGTTCGTCTTTTCTTTCACCCGGAAAAGAACATTTGTAACCGCCATCTCCTGTTCTTTAGTTATCGGCAGTTGAATATAAATTGAAAAGAAATCAGAGATAAATGTATTTTTTATAAATCTGATAACATTTAGACGGACGGAGTGGAGAAATTTGGGATGACATCATTTCCGGTTGTGTTCATCTCTCAAAGACATAGCATAATGCATACGTTGGCGAAGAGCGCCCTCTAGCGTAATCACAGATGACGTAATAGTGCGTCCATGGCAGTCAATGTGTTAAAGGGGGTTTATATGTTTTTATTTTAAAAAGTGTTAAGTTCTGATAGTAGTCATTGCTTTAGACTAGAGTGTTCAGTAACAAGGGTCTCCCGTCTCTCCAGCTCTTTAGTAAACCAAAAATACATGTCCAGTTCGGGATAACAATTTCATCCAATCAGACGAGCGAACTCATACAGAGTAGATCGGCTATTTTAAGAGGTTTGGTGTAGAGGGGGAAAAGGAGCAGATCAAGTACAGAGTGAAAGGTCAAGTTTACTAAGCATTGAGGGTTTAAGTTGTTAAATGTCTGAAAATGCACATTAACATGAATCCAACATATTGAAAAACATCAATTTACACAACACTGATGATGATAGTGCTGTCAAACAAGTCTATGAAGCTATCTATGAAATCTATGAAAAAGTTTCATCTGCAACACAATTTTATACAATATGCAGTGGAGGTCCTTTTTTTATCGATTACTCACCCCCATGGAGACTTGAACACATGGATATTTTTGGTTTTTGTCACATTCCTAAGCCAATCATTTGATGACCAGCAGTGGGTTCCGGTAGGAGACACAAAGAGTCTCCTTTGTGTCATGTGGAGACATGACCTTTGACATGATCTTAATGTCTCATGCAGTAGAAGAGCAGGAAGACAAAATACAATCACCCCAATGGTATAAGTTATATAGTAACATACTCTACCATACAGATTGGACAAAATGACATTTTATTCATTAAAAAAAAAGTTACTAAGTTATTTTGTATGTTTTATGGCTGTTTGTATAGTCTGTTGGGTGCTGTATTCCTCATAGTGGAAACAAGCTTTGGCTTATAGAATAATAGAGCTTTAACACTATAGAAGTTTAGTTTTAACCAGAAAATGTCACTTATCACCACTATGGTTATAAAAGGAACAATGAAGCATTGACAGCACTGTGAAGAGTGCAGAGTGGAGAGACAGTGACACTGATTTTCGACATGATGTGTGTGTGTGTGTGTGTGTGTGTGTGTGTGTGTGTGTGTGTGTGTGTGTGTGTGTGTGTGTGTGTGTGTGTGTGTGTGTGTGTGTGTGCGTGCGTGCGTGCGTGCGTGCGTGCGTGCGTGCGTGCGCGCGCGCGCGCGTGCGTGTGTGTGGGGTCTTATCTAACCATTTTAAAAGGGGGTGGGATTTGTCCCACCCTCAATAGCTGGGACTCTCATACACACAAGACATTGAACAGGACATTCAGTTCGCTGGTTGACATCCCTTGACCACACTGAGAGAGGTGAGCTGTTTTCACTTTTTAATCTACACTTTGGTCAATATTAAGGAAGCATCAGAGCAGTTTAAAGGCAAATAAATGTATATGCTGGGGGGGGGGCAGAAACTTAGAAATAGTTTCATCAACTGTTTTTTAGGTCTGTTACTGCCCCCTGCAGGATAAATAGAAGTAGTGTGATAAAACAAGACATCAAGTATCTTTGTTTTGTCATTTCAGGTGTCTCACAACAACGTGATGGATTATCACTATGAGTCTGGTTTTATCAGCAGCTATGAGTCTGAAGACTATGAGTCTGAAGACCACGATGCCGACTATGAATTTTTAAACTCCCTCTACCTCATGTGCTCCATCGTTCACAGTCTGGTCTTTGTTCTTGGTGCGTTGGGGAACGGAGTCGTCATCTGGGTAACGGGGTTCAAAATGAAAAAAAACATCAACACCGTTTGGTTCCTCAACCTCGCTGTGGCCGACTTCGTCTACATAGCCTTCCTGCCACTGCTTGTGACATTCCAGGCGATGGACTTCCACTGGCCCTTTGGCAAGTTCATGTGCAAAATATCCTTGTCTGTTGACTCTCTGGCCATGTTTGCCTGCGTCTATGTTCTGGTGGTCATCAGTGTTGACAGATGTGTTTCTGTGGTGTGGCCAGTGTGGGTCCAGAACCACCGCAGTGTGAGGAATGCGTCTTACGTGAGTCTGGGTGTCTGGGTGCTGGCCCTGGTTCTCAGCTCCCCTAAGTTCATCCTATTAGACACTGGACCCAACCCCTACAATGAGAACTACACCGAATGCTTAACCACCTTCTCCAACTCCTCCGATGATCATGAAGCATCCGCCATGGTTCAGCCGAAGAATTCTCTTGAAGAGGCCATGGAAATCACTTCCTTCTACCTGGGATACGTGGTCCCTTTCACCATCATCGTCTCCTGCTACGCTGTCATCATCCACCAACTCTGGAAGAATCGCTCGCTGGCCAGCCACTTGGGTGGTCGCCACTTCCAAATCACATTAGTTGTTATCACCTCTTACTTCCTCTGCTTTACTCCCTGTCACATCCACTATATCCTCTATCCGGTGCCTCCGAAGTTCTCGGAAAGGCTTCGTCCGATCTGGATTAATATATCCAACTGCCTGGAGGCTCTCTGCCACTGCCTCAACCCGCTGTTTTACGTAATCATGGGTCAGGATTTCAAAAATAAAGCTTGCAAGCCCATCCTGAAAGTGCTGGAGAGCGCCTTCACTGAAGAGGAGCCTCGATCCAATCCCTCCACAAACCTTTCCTTATCTGATGCAAAATAGGTCTTTGAATTGACTTTATTACGGGCACCCCCCCCGCGCTCCCCCATAAGTACATGTACCCTCAGTACTGGCCCTGAGCAATTTGGTTCAGTTCTACCTGGTGCACATTTTCCTCTTCGCCACCCAAGTACCAGTGGTGTAAAGTAACTAAGTTCATTTACTCAAGTACTGTACTTAAGTACAATTTTGAGGTACTTTTACTTTACTGAATTATTTCCAATTTTCAATACTTTTACTTCTACTCCACTACATCTCAGAGGCAAATATTGTACTTTTACTCCACTACAATTATTTGAAAACTTTAGTTACTAGTTACTTTGTAGATTTTGATTATTATTACAAAACATACCACTTTAGCCTTATACTGTATACTTCGGCCATTTGAAAATAGCTGATCTAAAAGTGATGCAACGCGTCGTGAGCTTGCAGATCTTCTATTTTCATAAGATTTTTATACATTTTGAACTTGTGAAATGGGGACATTCTGCACAATGAATACTTTTACTTTCGGTACTTTAAGTAGCCTAGGCTATATTTTGATGCCAACACTTTTGTACTTTTACTCAAGTCAATTTTCAATACCGGACTTTTACTTGTAACTGAGTATTTCTAGATTGTGGTATCGATACTTTTATAAAAAAATGTGAGTACTTCTTCCAGCATTGTGAATGTTTATTTTTATCTTTATGTTTAAGGGGAAGAATGGAGTTGGGGAGGCTTGGGGGGGTCATTGCTTTTTGGCTATGTGTATGGTTATAGAGCAGTGGTTTTCAGGGACCCCTAAATTGATAAACATTTGGCCGCGGACCCCCATCTGAAAATGTTTTATGCCAGGGACCACCCAGAAGCAAAGATTTGAGTTATAAATGTTTGCTTTAAAAATAACAGATCTACAAGCTCGATGCCGCCCTATGAGCTTGTAGGCCTATATCTGCTATTTTTGAATAGCCAAAGCTAAGTGGTTAAAATGATTGTGACGCAATGTTAACTCATTTAGCTGGGGACCCCCTGGTACCCCCCCCCCCCCCCCCCCCAAGGACCACTGGTGGTCCCCGGACCACTGGTTGAGAACTCCACTGCATCCCAGAGACAAATATTGTACTTTATACTCCACTACAATTAATTGAAAACTACTAGTTACTTTGAAGATTTTTGATATTATTGCAAAACATATATTAATAACCACTTCAACCCTATATACTTTGTCTATTTGAAAAAAGCTGATCTACAAGCTCACAACGTGTCGCTTTGCGACACGTTGTGAGCTTTTGATACTTTAAGTATATGTTGATGCCAATACTTTTGCACTCTTCCTCAAGTACATTTTGAACACCAGCCTTTTACTTAACAGAGTATTTCTACGTTGTGGTATTGATACTTTTACAGTTACTTAAGTAAAAAATTACAGTACTTCTTCCACCACTGGTAACAATCATTCTATTACGTATTGTTTATATATACACATTTTTTTTTTACTAATGCTGATGCTTTAATTAATAATTAATAATTAATAAAAAGTGCAGAGCCCTTGTGTCTGGGCTCAGTTAGACTGAGACCGCTTGCAAGCGTATGTGAACATTCAATAAATGACAGAAAGGCACTTATCTGTTTATGATACTTTTATTGTCATTTAGATTGCATGTTATTGCATTTAGACAGATGAGGTTCATTGTTTACTTGGTATCCTATAGTTTCAATGGACAGATTGTTTTTTTGTTTTTTATTGTATATTGTTTACATATATATATATTGTTTACACTGCACACTACAGCTGAGAGAGAGAGATGAAGCATGGATGGACCCCCAGCCTACTACTACATATTGTATAAAATTGTGTGCAGATTAAACTTTTTCATATTTTTTGTTTTGTCGTTTATTTGTTTCTCATTATCGTCTCCATTCATTATGTGTATTTTCAGACATTTGCCCACTTAAACCCTCGATACTAAACTTGACTTATAGATGGGTTTCCGCGCTACGTCATCACAGAGCAGAGTGCGCAATGTGCGCATGCTCGGGGGTAGAAAAAACCCGGAAGCACGCTTCACTCTGTTGTTGTGGACGGGAGTTAAATGCCGTCGCTTCTAAAACAAACATGACAAGAACTTGTTGTGCAGTAAATTGCTCCAATGCATCAAAAGATGGGTGGAAAATGTTCAATATTCCGAGGGGATCACACCCATTTGCTAAAAACAGAAGAATATTATGGCTACAGGTCATAAAAAGGGATTGGAGTTCCAGTGACATCAACGGTGATGAGAGTTTGTGCAGCGCCCACTTCATATCTGGTATGTTTGTTTTCTAATATTATCTTAGCTAGGTATGCAATGAGTAAGTTGACACTGTGTGTGATTCATTGAACTGACATATTAAATAAATTATAGCAGGGGTCTTCAACGTTTTCAGCCCAAGGACCCCCTAGCTTAGCCTGGTAAACCCCCTCCCTCCGGAAATCTCATTTGGCTGTGAAACAAATGTGTGTCGCAAGCTTCTTCCATTTGACGGTGTCAGGTTACCCCTAGCTGAGAGAGAGATGAAGCAGGGACCCCCTAGCTGAGAGAGAGATGAAGCAGGGACCCCCTAGCTGAGAGAGAGATGAAGCAGTGACCCCCTAGCTGAGAGAGCTATGAAGCAGGGACCCCCTAGCTGAGAGAGCTATGAAGCAGGGACCCCCTAGCTGAGAGAGAGATGAAGCAGGGACCCCCTAGCTGAGAGAGAGATGAAGCAGTGACCCCCTAGCTGAGAGACAGATGAAGCAGGGACCCCCTAGCTGAGAGAGAGAGATGAAGCAGGGACCCCCTAGCTGAGAGATGAAGCAGGGACCCCCTAGCTGAGAGACAGATGAAGCAGGGACCCCCTAGCTGAGAGAGAGATGAAGCAGTGACCCCCTAGCTGAGAGAGAGATGAAGCAGGGACCCCCTAGCTGAGAGACAGATGAAGCAGGGACCCCCTAGCTGAGAGAGAGATGAAGCAGGGACCCCCTAGCTGAGAGATGAAGCAGGGACCCCCTAGCTGAGAGACAGATGAAGCAGGGACCCCCTAGCTGAGAGATGAAGCAGGGACCCCCTAGCTGAGAGACAGATGAAGCAGGGACCCCCTAGCTGAGAGATGAAGCAGGGACCCCCTAGCTGAGAGACAGATGAAGCAGGGACCCCCTAGCTGAGAGACAGATGAAGCAGGGACCCCCTAGCTGAGAGAGAGATGAAGCAGGGACCCCCTAGCTGAGAGACAGATGAAGCAGGGACCCCTTAGCTGAGAGAGAGAGAGATGAAGCAGGGACCCCCTAGCTGAGAGACAGATGAAGCAGGGACCCCCTAGCTGAGAGACAGATGAAGCAGGGACCCCCTAGCTGAGATAGAGAGATGAAGCAGGGACCCCTAGCTGAGAGAGAGAGATGAAGCAGGGACCCCCTAGCTGAGAGACAGATGAAGCAGGGACCCCCTAGCTGAGAGAGAGATGAAGCAGGGACCCCCTAGCTGAGAGACAGATGAAGCAGGGACCCCCTAGCTGAGAGACAGATGAAGCAGGGACCCCCTAGCTGAGAGATGAAGCAGGGACCCCCTAGCTGAGAGACAGATGAAGCAGGGACCCCCTAGCTGAGAGATGAAGCAGGGACCCCCTAGCTGAGAGACAGATGAAGCAGGGACCCCCTAGCTGAGAGACAGATGAAGCAGGGACCCCCTAGCTGAGAGAGAGATGAAGCAGGGACCCCCTAGCTGAGAGACAGATGAAGCAGGGACCCCTTAGCTGAGAGAGAGAGAGATGAAGCAGGGACCCCCTAGCTGAGAGACAGATGAAGCAGGGACCCCCTAGCTGAGAGACAGATGAAGCAGGGACCCCCTAGCTGAGAGAGAGAGATGAAGCAGGGACCCCTAGCTGAGAGAGAGAGATGAAGCAGGGACCCCCTAGCTGAGAGACAGATGAAGCAGGGACCCCCTAGCTGAGAGAGAGATGAAGCAGGGACCCCCTAGCTGAGAGACAGATGAAGCAGGGACCCCTCAATATTGTATAAAATTGTGTTTCTGCTTTACTTGGTCTGCTCTTTTTTCCGTCTACACCTATACTTCTTTGACAAAAATAGCAGATCTACAAGCTCACAACACCTCGCAGCACGAGGCGTTGTGAGCTTGCAGATCCGCTATTTTTGGCTAAAGTTCTCCTCAGAAAAGGGATGCTAGGGTTCAAGTGGTTCATGTAAAAAAAAAATCATATCACAAATCACACAAAGATTTGGCGGACCCCCTGTAGTAACTTTGAGGACCCCCTAGGGGTCCCGGACCCCCTGTTGAAGACCCCTGAATTATAGGATTGTTCAGTTGGTGATACATGGTACATTATGGTGGAGTGTCTTCATCAGCTGATATCACATGTGTTGTACAAGCAATGTTCTTAAACTGTGGATAACGTTAACCAGTGTGCAGTTTGAGCTGGCTGAGCTCCTGTTTTTTTAAATGCTGAAAATAGCCGATCTACAAGCTCACGTCTCTTTGAAGTGAAAGTAGTTAAAGGGTCTGTTGGTCTGAGCCTTTCCTGTGAGCCAATTTGCACCGACTCTTTTTGATGTTAATGTTAATTAGTGTCATTGGTAATACCTGAATGATGCAATGATTGATGCTAATGTGAATAAAGTGTATGTATGTTGTATACACATAGGCTGTCGCTGTGAAAAAGGCCAGTCAGCCAGTGTAATCTGTCCTCTGTCTCTTCATCAGGAGCACCGTCCATGGAGTATGACAGTCCAGATTTTGTCCATCAATTTTTTCCCACAACACCAGAGACAACACAGCAAAAGTGGCACGGTCAGTGTGATACTGTATATTGTAACAGTTTCAACTGACCAGTCATCAATTGTAATATTGTAATCAGCCTTTGCCCTTTGTTGCTTGTTTAGTATGTGAACAAATAATGTCAGTTTTTGGTCTTGTTTGTTATTGTATTCTTTAATATGTTGCTAATTATTTAGTACAGGGGTCTTCAACCTTTTCAGGCCAAGGACCCCCTAACAGAGAGAGAGATGAAGCAGGGACCCCCACTATACATTACATAAAATTGTGTTGCAGATTAAAGCTTTTCATAGATGTTGGATTCACGTTAATGTGTATTTATTGTAACGACTTAAACCGTCAATACTTCAATAATAAACTTTCACTCTGTACTTGGTCTGCTCTTTTTTGCCCTCTTTGCCGAAAATAGCTGATCTACAAGCTCACAGCGCCTCGCGCTGCGAGGCGTTGTGGGCTTGTAGATCGTCTATTTTCGGCTAAAGTTGTCCTTAGAATAGGGATGCTAGGGTTCAAGTGGTTAATGTAAAAAAAAATGATCCTATCACACAGAGATTTGGCGGACCCCCTGTAGCAACTCTGAGGACCCCCCCTTGAAGACCCCTGATTTAGTACATTAACTTTACCATACCATACTGTACTGTTTTTATTTTTCTAGATATAAAAGAAAAAGAAGACGTGATGAAAACAAGGGCCCTCTTACAAGACTGGATGAGAATATAGCTCCTGTTCCTAGCCCCACAGGCCAAATGGACACAGATCCTCATGTATCCCCTGAAGGTACGTATGTGCAAGGCAAGCCATAACTGTTTACTTGGTTTTGTTGGTTGGTGGGTGGGTGAGTAATTGTATAGTGTTGTAGAGCAGACCTGCCAACCCTTCTGTTTTCACCAGGAGACTCCTGTTCTTCCATTTCTCCTGTTCTTATCCTGTTTTGGGGGATTCCACCCTTTTTATTTTTGTGTCGCCCCTCACTAATATGCAGCCACGGCCATTCATGTTAATTAGCTAGTTCCATGAGTTTTTGATATGCAAATCACAATGGCAGTATGTAGTCCAGGGGCCAACACTGATATTTTCACAAATTGGTACCACCTAAGATGACCGTAAAGTTTTTGTATTTTTGTGTCTCTAGTTTATATTTTGGTATGATAGCCCTTCCAATCTTGTAGCTTATGGCAGTTATCACTACCTACCGGCTAATGTATCCGGTAGGAGACACAAAGTAGAATCTTTGTGTCTCCTACCCCGGGCATCAAATTATTGCGACAAAAAACTAAATATATCCATGTATTCAAGGCTTCATGGGGTGTGCAATTGATAACTTCTCAGATTTTTGGTGTTTGCAAAAAGACTGCTTTCCATAAGCTTGTAAAAGTTGACCCTCCTTCGGTCTTGGGTGGTCATAGCTGAATGGGCAGAGAGTCCCCCTGGAAAACTTAAAGGAGGAGTTCACCCAAAAAATGATTTATTTTCTATCAATTGCACACCCCATGAAGCCTTGAATACATGGATATATTTAGTTTTTTGTCGCAATAATTTGATGCCCGGGGTAGGAGACACAAAGATTCTACTTTGTGTCTCAAATATAAACTAGAGACATGTAGGAAGACAAAAATACAAAAACTTTACGGTCACCTTAGGTGGTACCAAAATATGGCTTGGCCCCTGGACTAATGTGAGTGGGCAAGGTGTGAGTGGGCTCTCTCTCTCTCTCACATTCTGGCACACACACCCCAAAAAAACTCTTTCTGAGAGAATGGGAATGTTACTGTTTTACTGTCGCTTTATGTCTGGATAAACTCCAGTCCAATGCAATTTTAAAGAGATAGTCATTTTTAAGTAATTAGGCTAGTGGTTATTATTAAATATGGCTCTTTTATGACTACTTTTTTAACTTTTTAATGGATCCTATGTAAGTAAAGGCTGATAAAAGTGTCAAACTCCCAAAATCCACCAGAATACTGGAAATTACATCTACTCTGTTCTGTTGCTACCTATACGTTGTTATACCTTTCAATCCGGATGCCACCTCTGCGTCTCATTAGTTGTTGCTATAATATAGAAACATAATGTGTTATTTTTTATTTTTAGTAAGAATTTGAACATTTTCAGAAAACCATGGTTAGGTTTTAGAAGGCGTTTTTAGAATCGGCCTCAGGTCTAAATGGCTTAAAAACTTCCTGGGGGGGACCCCCAGACCCCCCGCTTGTGGGCGTGGTCAGTATGACCCCCCCCCACCCTGGAAACAAATCTCCTGTTATCGGACGGTCTGAGGTTGGCAGGTATGTTGTATAGACATGTAGATATTCTGTGTGTGAGAGAGTTGTGTGCATGTCTGACTGGTTCTTGTGATGTGTTGCACAAGAACATCTAATTCAGTGCAAACGATAGTTCATGTAGACACGGCAGGCAGAATGTTTATGTACTTCATTCACACTCCCCGGACCCCCCCCATTCGCTATCAGTTATACAGTCGTACTTCTTTAAGTCAGTACGTTCAACCTCTTGTCATTCTCATTCGCTTCAAGCTAATTACTCACGCCCTCATACCCACAGTGCAACTCGGGCGGTTCTTTTAAGCAGCCTCTGTTCTCTGTTCAGTCTACGTACTTCGCTGTCTAAGCGGTGTGTTCAGCTGCTTGTTTTCAAATTCCCTCCACCTCCCCGGCCTCCTCCCCGTGGCATCTAGTTATTATTGTTATAGGTTGATTCTGTGTTGTACAGTGGTTCTATGATTCTGTGTATTGTACTGTGTTTTGGGATTGTACTATGATTGTGGTTTAATTATGCATTGAAGGTTCAATGTTATGTTAAACTGTATTTTATGCTTATGTTTCATGCTTTCTGTCTCTCCTCTGTCTCTCCCTCTCTCTTTTTCCCCCGACACGGTCGAGGCAGAAGGCCGCCACCCTAGAGCCTAGGGTCTGCCTGACGTTTTCTCCCAGTTAAGGTCCTTGCACACTGGTGCGTCTTTTCGTTGCGTTTTTTTTACAACAATGAAAAAAATTGAAAAAACAATGAAAAAAAATAAAACGCAACGAAAAGACGCACCAGTGTGCAAGGACCTTTAAGAGGGAGTTTTTCGTTGCCACTGTCGCAATTGCTTGCTCAGGGTGGGATTGTCGGGTCTCTTCTCTACACGTAAAGTGTCTTGAGACAACTTGTCGTGATTTGACACTTTAATTGAATTGATTGAATTGAATGCTCTGCTCTGGGGGTTTGTGATTGAATGATCTGTGACATGTTTGCACAGGAATCTGTAATATCACATGAGCAGAGTCACACCGCCAAACTTGAATGCAATATCATTGCATATATGGGTTATGGTTAATATAGTAATGGTTAATAAATGGTAAATGGTTCATTAACTGTCTGGTTATTTCTGAGCTGAAGTGTCTAAATGAACTGTATGTAATTGTTATACTTTTATGTTGTAGATAACAGAGTGTTCATGCTCCAAAAAGAGATGGACCAACTGAACCTGCAGTACAACCAGCTCCGTCATGACTGGCAAGCTCTGAAGACAGAACTGGAGGCCACAAAGGAAGATAATCTAAAACTGAAGGAGCAGCTACAACTGTCCAATTTTGGGTTTGATTCTATTAAGGACTCGGCCGTTAAGGTGCGTTTTTTTACTGGTTTACAGGAATTGAAGGTTTTCATTTGGCTGTTGAATATTATACGAAGAAGCTCACTCGTGCTTAAGGGTGGGTTAAGCTGGGAGAACCACTTTCTTTTGGTCCTAATGAAATGTAGACTTGGACAGACCAACAGAGACCTTGCCTACAGATTTGGGCTTTCATTTTCAACTGTATCAAAAATCTTAAGAGAGTGGATACCCCTGTTGTCCGCAATATTGAAGCCCATGATACTATGGCCTAGTAAGGATGCAGTGAGGGCGAACATGCCAAAGAGTTTTAAACCAAAATTTAAGAACTGCCGTTGTATTATAGACTGTACAGAGATTTTTATTGAGAGAACATACAATCTCAAAGCAAGAGCTGAAACCTGGTCAAATTATAAGCACCAAAACACAATGAAATATCTAATTGGAATAACACCAGCAGGAGCTATATCTTTTTTGTCGGATGGGTGGGGAGGTCGTGCCTCTGACAAGTTAATAACTTTAGATTCCAACTTTTTGAGAAAACTTGATTATGGGGATGAGGTTCTTGCAGATAGAGGTTTCCTTGTTAGAGAGGAACTGGCCAGTGTAGGAGCAACGTTAAGAATCCCAAGTTTCACTAAGGGAAAATCTCAGTTGCCTGGTTCTTGTGTTGACACTTCACGGCAGTTATCAAGAGTCCGCATACATGTGGAAAGAGTTATAGGTCAGCTTAAAACCTTTCAGATACTTAACACTGTGATACCCATCAGTCAGGTAGATATGCTAGATGACATTGTAACCATATGTGCTGTTCTCACCAACCTTAGGAGGACTGTGGTGGCCCGACGATAATGATTTTTCTCTTCTTTTTTTAAAAAATATACTTTATTTTTTAAGGTTGAAACAAACATGGGACACATTAGAGATACTGCAGCACACTGCATACTGTTTGACTGTACTGTGTGAGTTTAATGCCTCAACTCCTCCAATTCCAAGTGCTTGTCAGGGTGGTCCCCAGAGAGAGAGAGAGAGAGAGAGAGAGACTGAATAAGAAGAGTTTGAAATGATCTAAGACAGACACTGTCGGTACACTCGCAGTAACAAAGTATTTTACATGGACAGAATAAATGCTGGTCTCGACACAAACACCTTTATACAGAGAAGATGTACATGAACATAAAACGTTGTGGTTTATGTCTGTTGAAGAAATTATCTATTTTTGATCATTTGATTTATTTGAAAATCTCACTTTAAGCCACACCATAAAAAACAACCCTACTATATATGTTTTAAATAACGACAGCTGATCACATTAAATATATTCACAGCCACTCTGTTCAGAAGCAGGTCATTCAGTGTCGCCAGTTCTTATCAAACCAGAGTTGTAACTCTCAGGTGGTCCTTAACTTTCCACTGGGTACAATGACGTGCCCAATATTTGTTGCGAGTATTCTTCCACTATTTGTGAGTGTGTGCACATGTGTGTGACAGCTATGGGTCCATTTGGTTCCATTTGTACATTCTCAGAGTTCAAATAAAATAAGTAGGATTTTACAGACTGAGGTCCCAGGGATAAACATCTTATGAAATTTGGGTCTGTGGTTTTATGCATATCAAACTGAGGGTCCTTGAAATTTAAAGGGTTGAGAATGACTGGTGTAGAATACGTATAATATGTATAATATGTATAATATGTAGAATCCCAGACACACTGCATACTGTTAGACTGTACTTGTGCTGTTTCTGCATTTCTGTCTAATAAAATAATCTATCAAACTTCACCAGGCCTGTGTTGGTCCTGTAATATAAATTCAAAGTCCTCTTTTAATGTGATTCAACACTACAGTACATTTTTTAATTTGGGATCTATTTGCAAGATCCACACTTCCATTCTTTGGACTTTCTGGTTATGTTTACACATACATAGTGGAAGTGCTGGCAGCATTTTGTGCATGTGATCATTTTGCCAAAGCTAGGCCTTTTGCAATGCAGACATGAGATCTGTTCAGCCAACTTGGGGTCTTTGCGGCGGCAGAGGAGTTCTGGGAGGAGGTGCTCTGTGAAGAAGACTTCAGCCCTGGGAAGTGTTTGTTGGAGAAAGGCTTCATCTCTCTGCAGCCGGGAAATAACACTCCCTGTTTTGGTCCACACCATGAAGTCACACATGTCCATTTGACTAACATACATTTCGAGTTGAATCTGGGCATAATATGGGTGGGTTGTTCGCAGGTCATAGTTTGTATCGAGGCAAAATGATGTGTCCGACTCTGATCCCTCTAATCCCTCCATGTACTTGAATGGACATTTAATTTCCAGCACACCTGTTCCACAGCAGTCGCAGGAAAATACGCCATCAGGAGAGGCAGCCAGATATGGTTCATCTGCTTTCACAGTTAGACCGACTGATTTGATCTTGAAATTAGCATGGATCTTCCTCATTTCGGTCTCATACATTTGGCGTGCAGTACCTTCCATTTTTCTTCCCCACATGATCGCTGGAACAGTGGAGAGATCTGTGGACTCGTACTGCATTAGCTCTTTAACAAGACTTTCAATTGAGGAATCCTTGCATTTGACAATTTTGTGAAAGGTACTGCCTGTTACACGACCAATTCTATGAATGTTCCAGGTTTCACACTCTGCCTGCTTTTTTGTCACATCCTGTAGATAGTCCAATGTGTTAGTTGTACATTGCCATCTCATTTTGTCATAGCTAGTTTTACACATCTCTTTAAGGTCAGCTGATGACAGGTCTTTAGCATCTGGATCATACATAGCTGTCAGGGGCTCAGGGAGTTCACATTCTGTTTCTGATGCTGTATCTGTGTCTGAGTCTGCAGTTGTGTTGATGGATGTAAACAGGACAGCGCTTGCATATACATTTTCCAAAGCCTGGATGTCTTCTGCTGTTATTGCTGTGTAATATATGTAATATGTAAGAAATATGGGGGGGGGGGGTAAAGAAAGACAAAGAACATTTTAATCACTTATCAAAATTACACAGACATTGATATTGTTCTCAATGTTGAATATCAATGTTGTTCTGCTGACAAATTAGTTGAATTATGTAGAATGTAAACAAAACCAGGCCTCTGATTTTGACTAGAAATACATTACATTGAAAACTATAGAGATATGGCTGGTTTGCAATATCTTGTCTCTGTGCTCTAAGTGCTATTGATACTCAGAAATGTAATCTGTCTGCAAATGTTCACACCACTGTATGCTCCCTGTAGCCTAATTCATAGCATTTTATTTCATAATTAAGAGTCTGCACAAAGTGCATTAAGGGTAAAATTCAGACCTGCCAACCCTTCTGTTCTCAGGAGACTCCTGCTATTTGACCCCATCCCCTGGACGTCTCCTGTTCTTCCATTTCTCCTGTTCTTATCCTGTTTTGGGGGATTCCACCCTTTTTGTGTGGCCCCTCACTGATATGCAGCCAATGCCATTCATGTTAATTTGCTAGTTCCTTGAGTTTTTGATATGCAAATCAGTAAAATCACAATGGCAGTATTTGATTGTTCTTTTTGTTGGAAGGTGTGAGTGGTCTCTCTCTCTCTCTCTCTCTCTCTCTCTCTCTCTCTCTCTCTCTCTCTCTCTCTCTCTCTCTCTCTCTCTCTCTCTGGCACACACCCACCAAAAAAAAACTCTCTTTCTGAGAGAATGGGAATGTTACTCTTTTACTGTCGCTTTATGTCTGGATAAACTCCAGTCCAATGCAATTTTAAAGAGTTATTTTTAAGTAATTAGTGGTTATTATTAAATATGGCTCTTTTATTGCTACTTTTTAACTTTTTATTGGATCCTAAGTAAAG
This sequence comes from Gymnoscopelus braueri, assembly GCF_963280865.1. Classification (NCBI taxonomy): domain Eukaryota; kingdom Metazoa; phylum Chordata; class Actinopteri; order Myctophiformes; family Myctophidae; genus Gymnoscopelus; species Gymnoscopelus braueri. Next base: position 8,323,218 of record NC_137614.1, read on the forward strand.
GCTGATAAAAGTGTCAAACTCCCCAAATCCACCAGAATACTGGAAATTACATCTACTCTGTTACAAATTTCCTGGGGGGGCCCCCAAGATCTCCCGCTTGGGAAATATGCCCCCCGGACGGTCTGAGGTTGGCAGGTATGGTAAAATTGGATGCTTTAGTCAAGCTTCGGGTGCGCGTAATGGTTAAGTATCAGCGCGTTACGCACGGAGCTCATGATCACAGGTGACTGATTCATACCTGGTACATTTTGGGGTGCTGGTGCATGACGGCTTAGTGGCAACTCTGTCAGATGCCTCTTTGGTCGGCTGAAATTGATGTCCAACAGTTTTTGTGGCTCAACATTTTTCCTGGACATATCCTTCCACTGGTTTGGTTTGGAAGTACAGGCAACCTCCTCCTCGGTGCGTCTCCGTCCTGACATCTCAACTTGGCACATGATGGCTGCAGCATGGCTGCAACAAGAAGCGAGCCTGAAGCCATGGATAGATTATTACTTTTAGCATCCGTGAGTTGAATTATGATCTCAGATGATCTGCTGCTGTGTTTCATACTTACCCTGCCATACATGAGCAGTTCGCTGTTAGGATGTACCCAAGGCCCTTATGCACGTAAATCCAGGCATCATATGGTTTTGTCTTTTGGCCTTGTCTCTGGCTTGGTAGGACATTTGCTCTCAAAACGCAAAAATCTGATCCTGTGTCATACAACTTTATCTCGTGCACATTACCGCTAAGTACATAATTATATGCATCCAAGGATTTGTATGCACGTAGATTTTCCCTTGTGTACACACTGGGCTTCTGTATGAGATACAGGTAAATCTCGGGCCATGTGATGGGTGGCCATTTGGACATATCTACAATCCAGTCGTTGTCTGGAATGTTGTATGGATCTGGTAATGTCTCTCCATTACTAAGAACCAATTTATTAATATAGTCGGCTCGGTCAGAGTTACTTAATTGTGCAGTGTAATCGGATGCCATCTTCTACCTTCTTCTTCACTGACCACTGACTGATCACTTGTCAAAGATGAAAACAATGAAAAGGTGACGTGACTACAGGTCGCAGCAGGTCGTAAAGTATTGTCATCTGTCATCTGACCACTGATCACTTGTCAAAGTTGAAAAGGTGACGTGACGGCAGCAGGTCGTAAAGTATTCTTGTCATAAACATGTTTATTTTGAACAGTGGTGGAAAAAGTACTCAAATTTTTTACTTACTGTAAGTAAAAGTACCAATTCTGCAATGAAAGTAAAAGTCCGGTATTTAAACAGTACAAAAGTACAACATAGATAGTAACTAGTAACTAACGTTTTCATATAATTGTAGTGGAGTAAAAGTACAATATTTAGATCCAAGATGTAGTGGAGTAGAAGTAAAAGTATTGGAAATTGGAAATAGTAAAGTAAAGTACAAATACCTCAATTGCACTTAAGTACAGTACTTAAGTAAATGTACTTACTTAGTTACTTTACACCACTGATTTGAAAGCCCCTGATATGACCAGGAGCATGATCAAATAACGTGAGGATTGCAAAATTAGGATGGTATATCATTCAATGACGTCTTGAGCATTTAAATTATAGGCATAATGCTGCTATTATATACAAATAAAAGACAAACAGATCCAACTTCCGACATATCATTTTTATTGAGTAAACAAGATATTACAAACTGCATAATTTAATCGAATTTGATTAAACCATAGACTGGATTAAACCCGGTGAAGACCATTTATTTTATAAATGTAGATTTGACCAGAGATGCTGCGGGTAATAGCGCCCTCTACAGGCTCATCCCGAAGCTGCGCGCGCATCCTCATGTTTACAAACAGGAAACCCGTCTATAGGCTTACTTGGTCTGCTCTTTTTTCCCCCTCCAAGTTGAGCTGCGATGCGTTGTGAACTTGTAGATCTGCAATTTTTTTGGGGAAATGTAATGTTCCCCTCAGATTAGGGATGCTAGGGTTCATTTGGTTAATGTAAAAAATAAATAAAAGAAGTTCCCCTATAACACAGATTTGGCTATACCCCCTCTGTAGTAATCCTGAGGACAATTTAACCATTTTAACCCTAATTTTAAGCTACTTCAGCTACTCAAAAATCGCCAATCCACAACCTGAGTTTACAATTAATAACGCATCGTGGTGATAGAACATGTTGTGAAGCTGTATTCTGAATGGCGGTTAGATGGCGGTAAAGAGAAGTTTGGATTTTATTTTTTATATCAGTGCCAACCTCAACATCAAACTCGTTGACTCAGAGTCAGTGTTGCCATGTCTGTGTATTATAAGCGACTTTGGGCTTCTTTGTCTCTGAAGTTGCTTGTCAATATTGGACTTATTGCTAGTTGCGGGTTTTTGGGGTCTTGTTGTTTCTAATGTGTGTAGATGCTTACTTGGGCTTGCTGTGTAATGTTGTTTAAACCGGTGGTTCTCAAACATTTACATGTCAAGGACCCCCAAATTGATATGTATTTGTCCACACACACGGACCCCCATCTGAAAACGTTTTCTTTTTTAAAAAGGTATATATCAAAAAAATGTTCACCCTTTTCCCAATATCTTTTTGAAAATAGCAGATCTACAAGCTCACAGGCGTCGCATGTTCCTTCTTTTGGGCTTGTCTTCCTAGACCTAGTTGCTTATTTCTCTCGCAATATCTGGCAACGCTGCTCAGAGCGCCGGCTTTTTGATTGGTCACGAGCAAGTACACAGCGGCCGTGATGTCACTCGCGCGCTGCTGCAGCAGTCAGTCGCAATCCAACATGGCCGCCTCCATCAGGACAGCCGCCGCTCACGATATTGAAACGCGAAGCCGGACCGACGACGTGTTGCTGTCGGACGGCGGCATCGACTTCACGTCCCTGCTGCTGTCCCAGCCCGTCCTGGAGGGGCTGTCCAAGGCAGGCTTCACCAAGCCCTCTCCCATCCAGCTCAAAGCCATCCCGCTGGGCCGCTGTGGACTCGGTGAGTCTCTAGCTAGCCCAGTGGCTCTAAAACTTAAACATTTCAAGGAGGACCCCCCTTAACTCTGACAGTAAACAAATGGAACCAAATTGACCCGTAACGGGTCCATTTGGTTCCTTTTGTATACTGTCAGAGTTAAGGTTCCATTTAGAACCCCCTAGCCTAAAGGCACCCCACCCCGAGAGTCCCTGGACGGCTGGACCCCCACTTTGAGAACCACTATCTAGCCGCTAGTGATGTGCGGGTCGGGTTTTTTCATGACCCGCCCCGCCCCAACCCGCGACGGAACGCGACCCGCCTCAACCCGCCCCGCGAACCCATATATAAATCTATGGCTCAACCCGCCCCGCGACCCGCGGTGGGAATATATATGTATATTATATAGCGCTCTTTTAAGTACCCAAAGTCCCTTTAAATGTCTACAGTAGCACAACATTGTCATGGGCTGAATAAATAAGCATGTTGGTCAAAATAGGGTTTTTTTTTTTTTTTTTCGTGGAGAGCGGCTGACCCGCTCACCCTCAGCCCGCATAATTGCCTCTGAAATCCTGACTCGACCCACCCGCGCCGCGGGTTGACCCGCGGGTCCCGCGGGTTACGGGTCGACCCGCTCATCACTACTAGCCGCCTTAGCCATGGCTCACACGACGGTCCAACTTCAACCTGGTGTTTGCGCTTTCTCCCTTTTTGACCCGTACATCTACATAAACGTTCAGATTTCAAATATAAAGTGCTTACCCCATGGTCACGGATGTTACAATTATGTACGGGCTCTCAGAAGTACCCGTATGTTCCGTTTTGGCCAATAAAAAGCGTTTTAATCCGATCGGCGCCCATTGTCTCATAGTTATTAATGTATCAGAGTGCAATACACCTCCCAACCCATAGGGTTGCGTAGGTGAAAGTAATTGAAGAAAATGGCCACCGATCGGATTAAAATGCTTTTTATTGAACAATACGGAAAATACGGGTACTTCTGAGGTTCCGTATATAATTGTAACATCCGTGGCCATTAGGTCAGCACTTTATATTTTAAATCTGAACGTTTATGTAGATGTACAGACGCGACCAAAAAGGGAGAAAGTGCAAACACTATGTTGAAGTTCATCCATGGCTGTCCTATAATAAATGATAGTCATGTATCAGGGCTATTAAAGTACCAAAAGTAGAAAGTACTCATTATGCAGAATGTCCCATTTCAAGTTTTCAAATTGAAAATAGCAGATCTACAAGCTCACAATGCGTCGCATCATGACGCATTGTGAGCCTGTAGATAGATCGGATATTTTCAAATGGCCAAAATGTATACGGCTGAAGTGGTTAATGCATGTTTTGTAATAATCTAAATCTACGAAGTAAACGTTTTCATATAATTGTAGTGGAGTAAAAGTATAATATTTTCCTCTGTGATTTAATGGAGTAAAAGTACAGAAAACTGGAAATACTCCAGTCAAGTAAAAAAATACCTCAAAATTGTACTTAAGTACAGTACTTGAGTAAATGTACTTCGTTACTTTCCACCACTGGTCTCTAGCCTCCTTTGACTCTCAGACGACGACAGCCCCATTCATGAAACACAACATTCCTATCTGATTGTATGAAACCAGTGGTTCTCAAACTTTTTCATGTCAAGGACCCCCAAATTAATGTTTGTTTGTTTTTTTTTGCTGCAGAACCCGATCTGAGAAAAATGTTAAAAAAGAAAAAAAAATCTCCCAAGATTTTTTGAAAATATCAGATCTACAAGCTCTCAACGCATCACAACGCTGCACGTTGTGAGCCGTAGATCTGCTATTTTCGAATAATAGGGTTACAGTGGTTATTAAACAGATTTTGATGCTATATATTGACAAATTTTGCTTGGGGAACCCCCTCAAGGACCCCTGTGGGTCCACGGACCCCACTTTGAGAACCACTGGAGTAAAGGGGGGTTATCCTCTTTGTCTCTGTCAAGAAATACTTTGTTTAAAAAATAAATTAAAAAGTGCAGCCTTGATTTTGGTGGAAGTATTGTTTTTGGGGGGAATGCTCGTTTTAAACCACCTGTTTGGAAAATTGCACATATCAGCAGGACGTTGAGTGATTTAAAACGAGTGCTCCCCAAAAGCAACACTTATTGACAGAAAGTATCTCATAATAACATGTCAACAAACGGTGGAATAAAACGACAAAAACAAAGCCATGATACAAAGCAGTCCCCGCAGGTGCAATATTGGTGAGGTCATCGTCCTTTAATACAATCAGATTCTGTTAGAGGTTGGATAGCCTCTAAGTTGCCTATTTATGGTGAGTTTGTGTTGTGTGTGTGTGTGTGTGTGTGTGTGTGAGAGAGAGAGAAAGAGAGAGAGAGAGAGAGAGAGACATTTTAACTTGATTAATTTGTTGTTATAGATTTGATAGTACAAGCCAAGTCTGGCACGGGGAAGACATGCGTGTTCTCCACCATCGCACTGGACTCTCTGGTTCTGGAGAACGCCACAACCCAGGTGAGGTCTACAGAACGGTGTGAAGATATGCATTAAATATGACTCTTGTCTTAACACATTCATTGCCAGGTATTAATTAATTATTTAATCCGCCACTGCCAGCGGTTTTACCTTATTTTGAGTCTTTTGACGATCCACAGAAATTATTTTTTAAACAATGTCAGTTAGAAGAGAGACTCGTCTTTCCATTGGAAAAAAACCCACAATCGTCCGTTCTGTAGTTATCGGCAGTTGAATATAGCTTGTTTTCACCAAAAATGCAATCTGTGAAAAGAAATCTGAGATAAAAGTATTTTTATAAATCTGATAACATTGTAGCGGATGGGGTGATTTTGTTTTTTAGATTACGTAACTTCTGGATGTAAAACGTTCCGAATTTTAAAAAATAACAGATATACAAGCTCTCAGCGCGTCACTCCATGCTGCACTGAAAGCTTGTACATCTGCTATTTTTTAAAAGTGTATTTATGAATAAATCAGATTTAATTTATTTTACACAAATATTCTCTTATGGGGGGAGTCCCTGGCAGAGAACATTTTTAGATGAACAGTAAAGTAATTGTTCTCGGGGCCTGTATGTGGTATGCGCCTGGCCTAGCGGTCCAGGCGCATACCACATACTGGTAATCCAGCTCGACAGCATGTCGCGTGTTTGACTCCCGATCCCGACGACCTTTGCTGTGTGTCACCCCCCCCCCCACCTCTCTCCTCATTTCCTGTCAGCCTACTGTCCTGTCAAATAAAGGCATAAAAGCCCCACAAAAAGTGATTGTTCTCGCATTGCTCTTGCACATAATTGCAAAACATAACACCAATAAATCTCAACAAAATCCATGTGCTCTCGTTTGTTCAACCTGTAGGTTCTAGTGCTGGCTCCTACTCGTGAAATAGCCGTACAGATCCATGCGGTGGTGATGGCCATAGGGAGCTGCATGGAGGGTCTGCAGTGCCACGTCTTCATAGGGGGGACAGCTGTGAGTCAGGACAAGATACACCTGAAGAAGTGTCACGTAGCTGTGGGATCTCCAGGTCAGTGTTTTGGACATGGCTGCAACATTTAGACCTGTCACAATTATTACGTAGTCGCCCGATCTAGATTATTTGAGACAATCTAAATGATTGATACTGTCAGAATTGTTTCCATTCATCTGTATACATTTATCTGAAAAGAAATTGAAAGTATGAATTTATTGAATATATGGCCTGTTTTGTTCATAGTGCATTATTTATTCTGATCATTTTCAGTCATTTCTGTCTATATTTATGTTATTTGTGATATCTGCCCTGTGCAATATTTGTTTACAGATCCTAAAACGCAAAAATAAATGTAGTTTTTATTTAGTTTCCAATGTCTAACTCCCAAAACATAATTAAATCATTAATCACAATCATTTGTATGACAATTAATCAAAATTTCATGATCGTGTCAGCCCTAGCAACATTCACATTGACTTCTCTGTTAAAACATGTTACTGATTCATAGCTTTGGTGTTTGTACTGGTTTTGTCTTCAGGGCGTATCAAGCAGCTGATTGAGTTGGGGATGTTGTCCACAGCCAGCATCAGACTGTTTGTCTTGGATGAAGCAGATAAACTATTGGAAGAGGGCAGTTTCCAGGAACAGATCAAGTATGACGTACACTTTTTAGCATAATTTATGTTCATTTAACCCATTAAGACCTGAAGCCGATTCTACACGTCTTCTAAATCCCAACAGTTTTCTGAAAAAACGTATGTTTCTATATCAGTGGTGCTCAATCATTTTCATGTCAAGCACCCCCAAAATTATATGTATTTGGAGAAGAGAAGCATTCATGCTTTCACCTGCATTCAGAAACCATCTTGGACCAGGGTGATCTGATCTCCTAGGCTGCAAAAATGTAACTTTAACCCATGCATGAACAGAACAATATCCCGCAATTCAAAGCTCATGGTTAAAAAAGAAGAGGTTCCTTTAATGCCTTGCACCCTCTTCTATAAAGCCTATTCGTTGGCATACCTTTCAGTCCGGGAAAGTATCTGTCATTTTAGATGTAGCAATGTATATAGCATTTTCTGTTCCAATTTTGGAATAACATTTTTTAGTTGGGGGTGTAGAGCTACTTGTACATCAAGCTGCCTCACGCTAAGGAAACAGGAGATTGAGATAGGCAAGGCTTACTTAAATATTAAATAACTCCTCCCTCCCATGTGTCCTGCAATGTAACTGGTACCCTATGTTGGACATAATTATGTACACAAACACAGGCACGCACACACACTAATGCACCCTTTCTCTCCAGTTGGATCTTCTCTTCGCTGCCAGCGAACAAACAGATGCTGGCACTCTCCGCCACCTACCCAGAATCCCTTGCTCAGCACCTGGCTCGGTACATGAGAGAACCTACCTTTGTCAGACTCAACCCCAGTGACCCGGGACTCAAAGGTAACGGCCATTCCACGGTCAGACGTACGTTTATATAATACAAATAAAATGAATTTTTAATTTTATATATGTATCTTTATAATATAAATACCTTTACTTGCCTTTACAGCAGTGGTCCTCAAAGTAGCGTCTTGGGACCCCCAGGAGTCCTTGAGACTGTTCCAGGGGGTCGCCATCAAAAATGTGTTAATATAGCATCAAAATCAGTTTAAGCATTTTAGCCCCATGTTATACTTTGGCTATTTAAAAGAATAACCGATCCGAACCGTTGTGAGCTTGTAGATTGGCTATTTTCTAAACAAAATGTATTACTTTGAAGTTTTTTAACACAAATCTTCTCTTATGGGTGTCCCTGGCACAACATCTTTTCAGATGGGGATCCGCGGTCTAATACATCACTTTGGGGGTCCTTGACATGGAAATGTTTGAGAACCACTGCTTTACAATGTGAATGAAGATTTTATTAGTTTCTGTGTCTGTGTGCGCCCCTCTGTAGGTTTGAAGCAGTATTACAAGCTGGTGCAGTCTCATGGACTGCCTCACAAAGTATTCGAAGAGAAGGTGATGCATTTGCTGGAGCTGTTCAGTAAAGTACCATTCAACCAGGCCCTCGTCTTCTCCAATTTACACTCAAGGTGACACTGTTGATTTAATCTCATACCTAACAGAATAAACGTATTGTCTTATTATAAACCGAGACATTGTTTTCTTTTATACTAGGAATGGGAATATACGGTGTACAAATTACTTGTGATTTAGCGTATACATAATATATAGGAAACATTATTTCCCCACCATTTACCACCATCTGGCAACGTGTCGATTACAACACTGTTTTCTACGCTACATTGAAACACAACTGAAGTAATGGCAGACTGAATAGGAGGCAAATGAAACATTTCCGGTAATGTGAATAAAGAATTTATCCGTATAGTCAGAGTGGAGGTATGTCAGCTGTGTTTGCTAAAAAGATTTATTTAGTTCATATCTTGAATAAAAATGATGTGTTACAGGGCTCAGCACCTGGCGGACATCCTGTCCTCCAAAGGCCTACCTGCTGTCTGTATTTCAGGTGCGTGTGCCTGTGTATATGTACTGTATGCCATGATTGTGTTGTTGCTTACTTTGTGCATTTGGTGACTAGAGGGTCAACCCTCTAGTCAAATAAGATCTTCAAGCTCACCAGGTGTCGCATCGTTGTGAGCTTGTATATCGGCTATTTTCACTACTTTGCACGACACTCTTGTATGATGACGTAGGGCATTCATTTATGAAACACATATGAAATTTGGAGATGCAAGGTTTCTCTGCCTGACAGCAACGATCTGATATGTGAATTATGTTTACATTGATTCTCTATACAGGAGGCCTGAGTCAGGACCAGAGACTGGAGGCCATGTCCAAACTGAAACAGTACCAGTGTAGAGTGCTCATCTCCACTGACCTGGTGAGAGAGACACACACACTCACACTCACACACACCAGTGTTGATTTTGACAGCACATTTTTATTTAGTTTTAGTCATAGTCTTTTGAATAAAATTCAATTTAGTTTTAGTCATCTGAAATGTTTTACTTTACTGTTAGTCTAGTTTTAGTTAACTAAATATCATAAGATTATAGTAAATAAATCTACAGTTGATTTAGTCGACTAAAATGTATGTTGGCGGTGCCTTGATGGCGTCCTAATGGCTGATTTTACACTTGGTTGCATGCTGAAAATAGCCAATCTACAAGCTCACAACGCGTTGCGCTGCGACACGTTGTGAGCTTGTAGATCTGCTATTTTCAGAGCGCAACACCCGAGCCCCAAACATAAAATGACTTGTCTTCTAGTTCTACTGGATCTCTTCTCCACTCGTCCCTCACTAACATTTTAGTCTAGTTTTTATTTGTTGACGAAATTGTTACTATATTTAGTCTTAGTTTTAGTCATAGTAGCTTAGTTTTATTTAGTTTTTATTTAGTTTTTGTCAGTGAAAAAAGGTAGTCGACGAACATTTTTCGTCATAGTTTTAGTCGACGAAAAAACACACACACACACACACACACACCCAGGGACAGAGAGGAAGAGAGTCTCACTGGGGTCTTTTTCTTCCTCCCCCTCACATCTGGTCTATAGGCAGGGCAGAGAGGGTCCCGTTGGCCTATTACATTAGCTGCATTGGGATCTCACTTCCTGGGTTGTGCACACATCTAGCAGCTTTTAATTTAAACCTAATGACCCATGTTTTCTCTCCCTCGCTTTTAGCTCAGTCTCTCTGTTTAGATTTCTGTTTAGACCAGTGGTTCTCAACCTGTGGTTTCAGGACCCCCAGGGGGGTCCCCACATGATTTTGGGTGGGGTCTTCAGATGACAGTGAAGGGACAATATAAGGACTTTTAAGACCTTTTTTTAACACCTCCAAATAAGGAAGAAAAGAAAAAAAGCCTTTACTGCATCAAAAGTAATCGACAAACTATAGTATAAAACTAAAACAGTACCAGTGCTGAGTGCTCATCTCATCTGACCTGGTGACACACTCCACACTGGGATCGGTGCATTATTTTTGTTTTTATTAAAGCAGTCACTCATTTTGTCTAGATTAGAATATTATTAGTATTATTATTATTATTCCATCATATTATCTTTGCCAAAAACGTAACTGAGCAGTGTCCTCCTTGCAGTTGTTAAATTCTCTCCATTGAAATAAAAAAAATGCGTGTCCCAGGACCCAAATGTACAAAAATACATCTGTTTAAAAAAGAAAGACGATAGCCTAAAAGAAAGAAAATAGCCGATCTACAAGCTCACAACGTGGCGTGATACGACGCATTGTGAGTTTGTAGATCGGCTATTTTGACATTTCTGAGCTTTTTCTTTTTTAATATTGTTTAAAATATTTGAAAAAAATGTGGGGAAGAAAATAGATTTTCTTAAAGGAATTGTGTATAGGAAAGGTATAAAAAAAAGGACATTTATTCACGACCCATAAACTTGGCCTGAATTTTGGTCCCTGTGTTTTGTGAAACGCTGCACTAAACCACATACCTTACATCAGATTCAGCCCCCTTCACTCCAGTGCTTCAACTGCCACGCTTTGATCTCTGCCGTTCTCTTGTTCATTGTGTGTTGTGTGTTTCTCTCCCAGACCTCCAGGGGCATCGATGCAGAGAAGGTCAACCTGGTCATTAACCTGGACGTGCCAAAGGACTGGGAGACCTACATGCACCGCATCGGACGCGCCGGCCGCTTCGGTCAGTCAACAGTTTTTGTTGTATTTGTGCGATGAAGGCATTCTGATTCAGTCCCACATGCCGTTTGATGGTTCTAGAACCATTCAATATGTATTAAGGCCACGGACCCCCATAATTCTGAGAGTGTACAAATGCAACCAAATGGACCCTTTTATGGGTCCATTTGGTTGCATTTGTAAGCTCTCATACTTACTGAGTTACATACTACCCCCCCAGAAGCCCCCTCACGGACCCCTGGGGGTCCCCGAATTCAGTCCTATGTCATTATGTTAGATACTGTAATTCAACACTGGGTCCAGGGACTGCAGTTCTACTGCGGTTCGCGTAGATCTATGCGACTGGCACGCTGCGGCTTTAAATAGGTTCGCGTAGATCTACGCGATTGGCATTCAATGTGTTAATGCGTGTCAAACTGGGCGTCTTCACTGATGTAAGAGAGGCAGTGTAGCCTGCCTATTATTTTGTTCTAAATCAGGAGTTTTGGTGCAATCAAGGAGCACTTATATAGGTTATATAACTGTTTAATCCAGCCCTTGTAGCCTCTTGAGTGGCTCCAGGTTTGTCCCAACTAGTCAAGGTCAAGATACACCCAATCATCTGCATATGATTATGGTTGTTATCATAATGATCTGAAGCATCTTCCATGTTGCCCTCATCAAAATAAAAATAGTTTGTAGCAGTTTGACCGTCAAAATAGCCAAGAATCAAAACCCCCACAAAGGCATACAAGGAGGCTACAGTAGCCTACTTGGGCTAAGGTTAGACATTGGGTGAATTCATGCAATTCAACTCAACAGAGCAAATACAACTTTAATTAAACAAATTTAATTCGACACTGAAACACCATTGGGTCAATTTAAAACAGATTATATTGTGCATAAAGCTACATGCACAGTATGCGCACATAGCAGTTTATATGCTTGTATGCATTGCTGCTGAGAGCAGTGTTTAATTTCCCCTCAGGGATTAATATAGTATTTCCAGGCCCGGATGGTTGGCGTAACCGTCGGGGCACCTAGGCTGGTAATCCAGGCTGACAGCGTGTCACGGGTTCGACTCCCGATCCCCACGGCCTTTGCTGCGTGTCGCCCCCCATCTCTCCCCCCATTTCCTGTCAGCCGTAGTAATACGTAGTATTTCCATTTCCAAAATAATGTGTCACAGAAAGTGCATGTGCGTGCACGTTCTGTCCCAGGCCACATAATGCATGTCCCCTCCATCAACTGTCTGTCATGAGTAGGTTCTCTAAAATGAAGTGTGGTTTCTCTTTGTTGACAGGTACTCAGGGGCTGGCAGTGACCTACTGTTGTTTCTCTTTGTTGACAGGTACTCAGGGGCTGGCAGTGACCTACTGTTGTTTCTCTTTGTTGACAGGTACTCAGGGGCTGGCAGTGACCTACTGTTGTTTCTCTTTGTTGACAGGTACTCAGGGGCTGGCAGTGACCTACTGTTGTTTCTCTTTGTTGACAGGTACTCAGGGGCTGGCAGTGACCTACTGTTGTTTCTCTTTGTTGACAGGTACTCAGGGGCTGGCAGTGACCTACTGTTGCCACGGCGAGGAGGAGAACCAGATGATGGCCATTGCTCAGAAGTGCAGCCTGCGTCTGTCACTGCTCCCATGTGAGTCTCTGTCTGCAGAACTGTCATTATGCTGTCTGTTTGCTCCTTTAATGTTGATGTGTTGGACTGCAGTCGTTTTCAAAGTGGGGATCTAATGGAGTCCCCCCAGCCAAATCCGTAGTTAAATTTAAAGGTGCAGTATATATTGTTTTTGCGCAAATAAGTGTTAAATGGCTATATATTCTTAAAGTAATCATTGCCTTAGACCTCTGTTATATTCAGTAACAGGAGTCTATCTGTCTCTCCAGCCATTTAGTAAACAGAAACGGTATGTTTGGGTTAGGATACCAATTTTATCCAATCGGGAGAGAGAAGTGAAAAGAGAGACGGGGAGACCCATGTTACTGAACAAACACTGTATATATGAATGGTTTCTATTCAGAATATAGCGCTTCAACTTCCCCCCCCCCAGCAGATATACAAGCTCACAGCGCGTCACTTCGTGCCACGCTGCAAGCTTGTACATCTGCTATTCTTTTACATTTTTGAAAAATCTTTTGAAACTGTGAGAACTACTGATTTAAAAGGCATTTGTAGAATCGGCCTCAGGTCTTAATGGGTTAATATTACCACTGTGAATCTATTGCTCATGTACATTTAGACGGTTGAGTTTCAACAGAACCACTGCTCCTTCCTCCCCGTGTCCTCTCAGCCCCCATAGAGCCTGGCCTGATGGAGGAGACGTGTGACTGGGGTGTCACAGTGGAGGCCTCCACTCCAGGGGCCTCCTCACACAAGCTGTTCCCCAAGACGGAGAAGAGGAGACGGGCCAAGGCTGAGGTCCTGGCCCCTACGGCCCCCGTCAGGGACCAGAGAGCCGTCAACGCTTACCCTGAGGTAGGCCTGTCACAACCATTACATCATAATAATAATATTAATAATAATAGCTTGAATTTATATAGCGCCTTTCATAAACCCAAGGACACTTTACATTACAAAAACAATGAACACACAATGCATCGCGATGCGTTGTGAGCTTGAAGATCAGATTATTATTATTATTATTATTATTAACTCATTCACTGCCACAATTATTGCTGGCTGCGTTTGCCCACTGCCAGAGATTTTTCATTGAAAAAAAAAAGTACTCAGGAGCCGAGATACAGAATTTTTAAGTTTTAAGTTAACAAGGAAGTGGATGGGAGTGTAGATCTTTAAACAATCATATCTCCTTGGTCTTTGGGTCAAATTTGAAAAAAAAACTAAAAAAAAAAATTAAAATTACGTTTTTTACGTCAGTGGCAGGATTGGTAAACGGGACAAATTACGTTTTTTACGTCAGTGGCAGTGAATGAGTTAAAAATTATTTAATTTGTGCATTTTTGGTACTGATCATCGTCAATCATTGTGTGTATATTCAAGTTATGTGATATCTGCCCTGTACAATCCTTCTTTACAAAGCCTAAAAGGCTAACAAGATGTCATTTTTATTGATATGTTCGAATATTCAGTGCCAAAAACGCAATTAAAATCATTAATCGCAATTATTCGCGTGACAATTAATTGTCAACTACAATGTCTTGATGGTGACAGCCCTGCCCTGAGGACCGTGGTTCCAGCCAGCCGGCACAGAGCCATCTCACACACAAGCCAGCCGTGAAGTGCGAGGTCAAACCTCGAAGAGCACCTCCCGCCGAGGACACGCCCCCTGCCGCCCCGCCCACTCGTCAGGAGCTGCAGGAGGCGCTGCCCAAAATCCCTCCGCTCAGCTCCTTCAAGACTCAGAGGTCAAGGTTCGTCACCTTCGAGGAGGCAGAGCTGGACTTCCAGAGTTTCATTACCGAGGGTCCGGGGAGGTCGGTGGAGGTCATCAGACAGTTCGGAGGTCAAGGAGAGGGAAACGGCCTCGATGAGCAGCACGAGACGCACATGCTCTACGACGACGGCGAGCGGCCGCTCACACGAGTGAGCGCACACAACATCAAGCGCCCCCCGACGCGCGCCAAACTCTCCCCTGTACAGAAGACCACCTCCGATCTGTCAACTCCCGGCCCAGCCTCTAGTTCTTCGAGCTCTTATTCTGACATGGAAGAGAGCGGGCAGGGAGACGAGGCGTCCGCGAGTGTTTATCAGAAGAAAGACGTTGTTGGACGCGGAGCAGTCGCTCCACCACAGACAAAAACGAGATCCACCGGCGTAGGCAAACCACAGGCAGCTTCTACGAGAACCAAAGACCTTAAACGTTGTTCCGTGCCTGACGTCCGTCATCAGATAGACCCCGCCTCGGAGGGGAGGGCTTACACCCAGCCCGAGAGCGGCGACCGTTCACCTCGCTTTCCCCCGAGCGAACGGACCAACGCGACGGCTCCGCCACAGACCGCTCCAGCTGAATCGTGGAGGGACGCGAGCAGAGCGACTGGGAAAGAGAGGAAGACGTTGGAGAAGAGAGGGACTCGACGACGGAGGGGAAGGGAGGAAGTGAACGCAGCGGTGGAAGAAGAGCTTCAGCAAGGGGAAGAGGAGGAGCTTCAGCAGGAGGAAGAGGAAGAGTGGGGTAATGAAAGCTACTGGAGAGCGTACTACAGAGCCTGGGAGGACTGCTATGCGTCCATGCCGACCTCTCACCACCAGGATTATCACAGCTACTACAGTGCAGCTCACAGCTGGATGGCGGCCTATCGTATGAATGCTGTCTATATGAAAGAAATGCTCAGACATTAATTGCCCGCTGTGGCACTGGGTCTTAACGTCGGGTCCCCGGGACCACCAAGGGGTCCAAATCTGGTCACTTAGGGGTCTGTAGTTACGGGTCCATTTGGTTCTATTTGTACTCTCTCTGAGTTAAACACTGAGGATTTTGCAGTGTATATTGGCGTCCGGGAGATGAGAAATGGTGTCAAATGGGGGTCCCGTGGCCTAATGCATATCAAACTGGGGGGTCCTTTGCCACTGAATGCATCCAAACCTGTCTTCTTATTACAAATTACTTTTCTAATACTATTGTGTTTAATTAGGATATTCGTACTTAAATGTTTTTTGTTTATCCATCCATAGAAACTTGCTTTATTTTTGTTTTTTGTATTTAGCACTGAAATGATGGCTAAACACGCTGATTTCTGCTTTGATCTCTCTGGAAAACAAAGGTTGAGAGAATTGTGTATGTGCCTTCAAAGTGGAAGACCATTTTGGAAAATAGAATAATTTGTTTATCTGTATAGAAGATTAAAGTTGTTATCTACTGCCAATGATCAGGGTACAACTCGAGCAAGTATGGAGTAAAGTTTGATTGAAAATAAAGATTTTTTTTTGTTCTTCCTGATAAAACTCTAATATTGGTCAATTTATTGTACATGAATGATAAATGTTGTAAACAGGAAATGTCATAGTATAAACAGTATAGAATGGAATAATTTTGTTCTGAGGCCCATTTGAAACATTTGAGGTGGAGGTTGATAGATTGAATACTCTATTAAGTTCTGTTTAATACAAATACAATGCTAAAAACATTGAAACCAACATGATTTTTTGGGGGTTCCCAGATGGCAGTGAAGTGACAATTAGTGTCAAACCTTTTTAATACCTTACAATAAAAAGCAAAGAAAAAGACTATTGCATCAAAAGTAATCAACAAACGATTAAAAAAAACTGGTCAAACATTGGCCAAATTGTCAAATAATATAAGGAGGCAAACGTTTTGAAAATGGCTGCATCTGCTATTTTCACTATTTATATTAAGTGCTTGTCAGTGTGGGGGTCCCCAGCTCAAATATTATTTGACGGCCTGAAAAGGTTCAGAACCACTGATCTACATGACCAGAAAATAGATCTACACTGACATCATGTCAACATGTTGTATCTTTTCCCCTTACTTCATTTCAATTGTTTCATAATATTTTATTATGCCTCTATAATATCAATTTTTTAAACAGGCTTTTTGAACTATAATAATTACACTTAGTTAGTAGATACTAATATATTCTTATTCGTTTTGCTGTTATCACAAGTTTGAATCAAATGGCACATTATTCAGCATTTCCTCTATTCATGAATTTCAAGAATTAATTTCCTTTAGGTATGACTTTTGTGTGTGTGTGTGTGTGTGTGAGGGTGAGAAGAACAATATGAGTTTGGGCTCCCAGCAGACCACCTTTCCTGTGTCAAACCTATTCTTGGTATGAAGGCACAGTCGCAAGTTCCCTGTTGTCGCTATGTCTTTGAACGGTGCCTCATTATTGCTATATTCTTGCCAGCCTGCAGCCAGCATTTTGGTTATGTACTGAAGATAATATGCTGTACATTTAACATTATTTAGAGCTTATTTTAGAGCAACTGCCACTATTCTGCTTTGCTGTTCAGATTCACAGACACCTGTGGTTGATAATAAATTGACTAAGGTGCATTTAGAGCACTTAGGTAATGAGGTCTATAAATACAAATGTTCACTGAAGAAGTAACATATGTTATCAACGACAGTAAAACCTTTAAATTGAAATAAAGTAAAGTAGCATAAAGTCACCTTCTTAAAATAACGGCCTAAATATATATTTATATATATATACCGGTAATTATAATTTTGTACTCAAAAAAATAATAAAAAAAATTAAGTGGGCCATCATGTTAAGAAGGTTGTGATAATTAACAAGCTACAGAAAGTTCTTAACACAAAACAAGAGGAATCCGTATAGTACATTCTGCCAGTATGACATAAGATATGTGCAAAGTTGATATTTTGGTCTGAAGGTGGAGCTAGAGGAAAGATCATCATTCAAATGGTCAGGCATCCAAACATCCAATTGAGGAAAGTAGTCCTGTTATTTAGCCTCAATTTCAGATGACCAGCTCTAGCTGCAGCCTGCACTTAATCCACGAATCCTGTTTCACTACGAATGCATCTCTTTTCGTTGTGAGTTACAGGCCGTGGCCGAATCTTTTATTGAAATTACTGGACTACCTCTGACTGTTTCCCCAAGGGTCATCTTCTCTAAGCAACATAAATATATATAGTCTACTCTACATGTATATCAAGTATTCTTAAAACTTGACTGATGTGGCAAAACTCATTGCTCAAACCCCCCTCCACTGGCTGTCTTCATTTTCCGTTCCACAATCACAAGGGCACACACGTGCACGCACTGTGGTTACAATGAAGACAAGCCTTCTCTGTTGATAAAAAGTCAAATTTGCTCTGCTGCATAGTTATGTAATTACAATGACAATTGTATTTAGCAGATGCTATTAACCAGAGGTACAAAGTGCCCGGTCGGAGTAAGAGACATGAACCTTTGTCAACCAACAGTTTAAGTCAAGATATGAAAACAATGCTAAGAAAGCATCCTTATGTGACAGAGGCCTTAGGAATTTCACCCAAGGAAATATCTTATGTAAATAAACCCAGACTACCACCACAATTAGACTATGTTTTCAGGCTACACAGGTGTGTTAACTGAAGGAAGACTGAAATGTACTTTTACGTTATCAGAATATTATTTTGAAGTGCAGAAAGACTGAAAGTAGGTGTGGGAGGGACTGGGTATGTGGGTTAAAAAAATCTTTAACCATAACATTTTAACACAATGTATTAATTTTAAGTCATTTAAAGTTAGCATTTCTTTTGACATATGAGTTACCATAAGAACATCAATGCTACTTTGGTATAGTCAGGGAAACCAATGTGGAAGTGGTATGAGGCCAAGAGAAAAGAGGCAGACTAGACTGCGTGTTCTGGGGTGCAAACACCAACACTCATGCATTCACAGCAACAACAGGAAGCACCGCATATAGAGTAAAGATGTTGCTCTTTAAACCACAACAACCAGTGAAGAGACCTCACCACAGGTGACTAACTTCCACGTCAAGACAGCACTAAAACTAGACTGAAAACATGAACACAATAGAAACCAAAGATAAGGAAAGAAAAATACCAGTTCAAATCTATGAAAGGGCTCGACGGATAAAACAAATAATAAACACAAAAATATGGTAAAACACAGTAAGGCAAATTAAAGACCTACAAAAGAAGAACCGCATAAAATAAAAGGTCTCTACATGCTGAATAAAAAAGTCAATAAACTGGACAATGTTGTGTTCAAGGCCACTAAGGGAAAGTGTTTGCATCCGTGCACAGTTCAGTGTTAAGATGATTGGATGAGCGTTTGGATTTCTCCAGAACCGGCCTGGCATGCTCAGAGGAGGCACATGTATCTCACACACACACACACACACACACACACACACACACACACACACACACACACACACACACACACACACACACACACACACACACACCCCTAACTGTACATATCTTTCTTTCTTATTACTACTCATATATGTTTTTGCATTACTGAATTGTTTGTCTCTAAATGTCTCGATGAATTGAATACCTTAATGGAAACTAGCCTTAAAGGAGAATTTTGGACTAAGGTCTTCTTACCTTTTCTATGATGTTATGATATCTTAGGATGAATGGTACAGTAGAAACATTTCATAACTCCATCCTGGGTCCGCCACAGCTTAAAACGTGCGCGGATAGCTTTTTTTTCTTTTTCTTTTGTGAGATCTGACGTTCATAGTAACAGAACACTATGCAACCAAAAAAATAATAATCCCCAAGTCTCGCTAGACGAGATTTCAATCTCGAGATTTCAATCTCGGCTTATTTGGGTTATCCTTTTAGCATTCTTTTGTATGCTTCACCGTGCCTTTTTTTGCACACTGTTAAGTATTCAATCAATCAAAAACACACACACACACACACACACACACACACACACACACACACACACACACACACACACACACACACACACACACACACACACAGTATATCCTTACACTGTAATAATATAAACTACTGATGTGTCAACCATCAACATAATGCACACTTGAGCCTACCATGTTCCAATGTATAGCCCGAGTTACTAATAGATTTGCTGTCAATCTCTCATGACATCATCAATCAGTTTGACCAATCACACAAAGCCACGCCTCTTAAAATGTTGTCTACATCCATATACTCTTTCCACTCAAGAGACAAACTTGACGATGATGGCAGCCTCGAAGATCATCCTGCATCTAATTTGTTTACTTCTGTCGGAAGAAGGTAAAATATCACAATTATTTTACATATAACCATAACAAACATTCGTTCTTTAAATAATATGTATTTATATGTATTTTTTGTATTTCTGTTTGCAGTTCCTTTTGCTCGGCTTTCTACCCTAGAACAGCAGAAGAGTTTCATAATGGCTAATGTTGGAGACAACGTGACTTTGACCTGCTTGGACAAAAGCGACATCATGAATCACTTTTACTGGTTCAAACAACGTCTTGGAGATAAACCTGAGATGTTAGTCTTATGGAACGCGTTACAAAATAAAATGATTTTGTCAGATACAATTAAGAACGATCCTCGGTTCTCCGTGGTCTCAGGAAAAGGAATATATCATCTCAATGTCTCGGTCTCGAATGTGCAATTGACAGACTCTGCAATATATTACTGTGGGATGATGCTGAAATTTGATATTCAGTTCAATGAATCAATCATGCTCCTTGTTAATGGTTCCACGTCCAGCATCCAAGCGATTGTCCAGCAGCCACCAAAGAAGTCGGTCCATCCAGGAGACTCTGTGACTCTGAACTGTACCGTCCATAATGCTGGTACTTACTACTGTGCTGCGGTCAACGCTGTGGAAGATGACTGTCCTAACCAGATGAGAATCCTGCTGTTTCTCTCCATCAGCAGAACTGGAGTTGTGCTCTGCTTCCTCCTCATCTTAACCATCATCTACGTGGTCAGAAAATAATCCTCCAAATGCTGCAGATATGGTATATTTCCTAAATAATTTAGAGATGCCTACATTCAAATCGGAAGACAGTGCATTGTTGGATCAAGCTCTTACACAGGAAGAGATTACTGCATGGGCCATCGGGGATGATAAAATCCAAGGCCCGAATGGTTATCCAGCTGAGGTTTATAATGAATTCAATACAAGGTTTTCGCACCAATGCAATTGGAAGTATTTAATGAGTCATTAAAAATGGTTCCTTGCCCCAACCCTCACACAAGCTGCCATTTCTCTCCTAGCTCCTCAAGAAGGACAAAGATCCTAAAAGTCGTGGGTCCTATCGCCCTATACTATAGCCTATCCCTCCTTAATATGTTGAATTATTGGCATCTTCATCATGTGCTCGCTTGGGGCTCATTCAATTTAAGGTGATGCATAGAGCTCATTTCAGTGAAGCTAGAATGGTGGACATTTATCCGGGCGAGGATGGAGGTTGTGAGAGAGGTTACTTTTCCCCCAGAAATTTTGACACATTCATTTTGGTAATCTATTACATACTGGTAAAATATTTTTAAGATACACTCTGAGGTTCTTGAAATTGATGTACTTAAATTACAATATTTGGTATGCCAGATGAGAATTTAAGTGTAACTTGAAAACAATCTTACATAATCACTTTTACTGTACATCACTTCTTGCTCGTTGCAGAAGTGATGACGTTGCAATTTTGTTAATTTAGAATCAAGATGAGAATGGGTAAATTATACTGATATCTATGTGCCGACATGTGTCTTCTAATGTATGTATCTGATGTGTATATTCTATTGCTTGGAAACGGTGGAAACCAAATAATAGATTTGTCTTTTTGAAATGTGACCACGGTGTGCAGGGGTGGGTGATTATTTAAGGGGGGGGGGGGGTCAATGTTAAGTGTTTTTCTGATTGTCTGATATTTTTAGTTTTCCTTGTTTTCTTTGTGTTGTATTTTCAATGTTATATATTTTCATTGTTGTGTTTATGCTTTATTGTGTGCATATATTTTGTTTTATTAAAAAAAAAACGACCGATAACTGTTTTGTTTACTGTTAATTGTTACGTCTTTTATTCTCCTTTAATTAAAATATTTATAAGAAAAATAAAATAGCCCTCCTCACCTTAACTATGACCAGAAAATAAATCTGCACGCGACATCATGTCAACTTCAGGAAAGAAAAAAATATAGATATGATTTTTCTCTTGTTTAGCTTGCTAAATTTCCATGGTTTCATAATACTTTATAATGCCACTTTTATAATAATCTCATTTGCATCCAAAATAGCTTTTTCGAGAGGCTTCATGAACAGAAATATATTATACTTATTGTTTTCGATACTATTCTAATTCATATCTTTAATTCACTTTATTTGTATATTATTATCAAAAAGTATCAATTAAATGACACATTGTTCTGCATTTCTTCTATTTGTGTTGAATTGTTGATTGTCAAAGCTTCATCTGCTGTAGGTATGACTTTAAAAAAAGTGTGTTGAGATGTACGCGTGAGAAGAAAAGCTGTGAAAAAAGGTGTGATGTACCAGCAGACCACTTTCCTGTGCAATAAGCCTCTTCTAGGTATTAAGCCAGAGTGGAAAGTTCCTTGTGGTCGCTATATCTCTGATCTGCTATTCTCTTGTCAGCCTGCAGCCAGCATTTTGATCATGTGGTATACTGTAGAGTACATTTAACATGGACCAAGGCCATGATGGACTTATTTTAGCGCTAAAATAAGAGCAACTGACAATATTCTCATTAGCTGTCCAGAGCAGATAAAGCTGTAATAAAAGGTGGTGTGATGTTTTAGACACTCTTAAAAGTTACAGGAAAGTAAAGAAAAGGAAGTAATGTGTTTCAATCCCTGATCATAATGTGCAACATCTGCAGATTGAGAGGCTGCAAAGTATAGGACTACAGTACGTCAAAAAGGAATTGGAGGATTACAAAATGTTATATCACAGAAATGATGAGCTGGTGTCTCATGATCATGTCTTCTTCTGGTTTATAATAAATTGACTAAGGTGCATTTAGAAGACTTAATGGGTTCTACAAAATATAAATACTGTTGTACACACAGTAGAGGTCATTTGAAAAAAAAAAAAAAAAACTACTTCTGTGGCCATCATACATACATAGTCATTTCTTCCTAGTTGCTTAGAGCCATAACAAGACAAGTTAAAAGTTCTGCCATTGGCAAATGGAAACCGTGTTTCTCCTTACACTAAACCAGGCCAAACTCTCACCTGACGTATAGTGTAATTGTTAAAGCCCTGGGATCACACTATTGATGATTTGTTTCAGAATTAAGTGTGTCTGTGTATATGTGTGCGCGCGCGTGTGTGTGTGCATGCGTGCGTTCGTGTGTGTCTATACTGTATTGACAACAGCACAAGCTTAAAAGTAAAATAAAATGAAATATAATTAACAAGCCACAGAAAGCCTTTAACACAGAAAACTTTTTGGTGATGATGGAAGGTCAAGAGGTCATTCATCCTCCAGGCAACATGAGAACTGTGAGTGGTGCAGAGCTGGTCCTGTCATTCATGGTTATTTTGTTAATGGTAATGTAATGTGCTTATTGTGTGGGGCGGCTGTGGCTCAGGAGGTAGAGCAGGTCGTTCAATCATCCATGGGTCGGCGGTTCGAATCCCGGCTCCTCCTGTCCACATGTCGAAGTGTCCTTGGGCAAGACACTGAACCCTACATTGCCTCCAATAATTCGGTCGGCGCTAGCTTGCCACCATTGGTTTGTGAATGTGGGAAAAGTGGGGACGCTGGCTTCGACTGTTTGCCGCTCCACCTCCCAATGCCCCCCCCCCCCCCCCCCCCCGTATGAATGAATGATTATGAACCATTGTAAAGCGCTTTGAGCACTTGGAAAAGCGCTCAAACTTACTTAGCTAATCTTTGTGTAAAATCAATACAAGGTGCTAAACTTCATACAGTATTATTAACAACAAAATTCTTCAATCATAAGACCATCAGGCTTCAGGCTTCTAACCATGTCAACAGCACCATGCAGACAATCACTCCATCATAGTATGAACGGTGTGCACTATAAGCGCACTGAACGCACACTGCAGGAAGAGAAACTACTGTAGGATAACACACCTGACTAAGTAGAATTTCTCTTCCATATTAGATAAAATGGTGTATCAAACACTTAATGACTTTATTCTTGAAATGTGTGGCCAAATGCCTAAGTGTCTTTGCCTCTGCCACTCCCTTCTCTTATTTAGCTTGCTAAATTTCAATGGTTTCATAATGCTGCCACTTTTATAATAATCCCATTTGCATCTAAAATAGCTTTTTCGAGAGGCTTCATGAACAGAAATATATTATACTTATTGTAGTCGATACTATTCTAATCCATATTATCTTTAATTAACTATATTTACTGTATTTGTATATTATTATCAAAAAGTATCAATAAAATGACACATTGTTCTGCATTTCTTCTATTTGTGTTGAATTGTTGATTGTCAAAGCTTCATTTGCTGTAGGTATGACTTGTGTGGTATGAAAAGGTGTGTTGAGATGTACGTGTGAGAAGAAAAGCAGTGAAAAAAAGGTGTGATGTACCAGCAGACCACTTTCCTGTGCAATAAGCCTCTTCTAGGTATTAAGCCTAAGTGGAAAGTTCCTTGTGGTCGCTATATCTATGATCTGCTATTCTCTTGTCAGCCTGCAACATGCGGCCCCCGCCTTCACTTAATGCGGCCCACAGGTTAATATCAGAATACTGATATATTATTGATTTAAGCTGTTACAATTGCAAACATGACCGGCTTTAATTACTTCAGTCTATAATAGTAGCTTAATGACTAGTATTAAAATATAGTATAGCTAAATGCATTTGAAATTAAATAAACATGTATTTCCAATAAAAAAAATGCCAAAAACTTACAGGATTCCAATTCAAAAATAGCAAAAATAGCAGATCTGCAAGCTCAAAACGTGGCGCGTTTTGAGCATGTAGATCGTCTATTTTTGCTACTTTTTTGTGACATAGAAAGGCGACAGTATATGCAATGTGGCCCTATATGCAGTACATTTAACATGGACCAAGTCCATGATGGACTTATTTTAGAGCAGAAATAAGAGCAACTGACAGTATTCTGATTAGCTGTCCAGACTGACATTAGACAGACATTAACACAGAATAGTGGGATTGCTTATAGATATCGTCATGTATTTGTGTTGAGTATTTACTGTAATAAAAGGTGCATGTGATGTTTTTACACAACATCGAGCTTGCTCTTAAAAGTCACAGGAAAGTAAAGGAAAGGAAGTAATGCGGGGAAAAAAACAGAAGTGAATGAGCTGTTGTCTCATGATCATCTCTTCCGGTTTATAATAAATTGACTAAGGTGCATTTAGAAGACTTAATAGGTTCTACAAAATGTAAATACTGTTGTAAACACACAGTAGAGGTCATTTGACCAGAATCAGTTTGGCCTCTGGGGCTGATAGCAAAAACAGCTTCTGTGGCCATCAGACATAGTCATTTCTATCTAGTTGCTTAAAGCCATAACGCCATAAAGACTGACAGTACGTTTTAACAGCGGACATCGCCCCCCCCGCCCACTTCGCCCTATCGCCAGTAGTTGCCGGCTCTCATAGACATATAATGCACTTCCGGAAAATACTATCCTGATCGCCCGCTGTTAAAACGCACCGTAAGAGTCCTGCCATTGGCAAATGGAAACCATGTTTCTCCTTATACTAAACCAGGCCAAATGTTGCGATAATACTATTGATATTTTTTTTCAGAACTAAGTCTGTGTGTGTGTGTGTGTGTGTGTGTGTGTGTGTGTGTGTGTGTGTGTGTGTGTGTGTGTGTGTGTGTGTGTGTGTGTGTGTGTGTGTGTGTGTGTGTGTGTGCGTGCGTGCGTGCGTGCGTGCGTGCGTGCGTGCGTGCGTGCGTGCGTGCGTGCGTGCGTGCGTGCGTGCGTGCGTGCGTGCGTGCGCGCGCACGTGTTTGTGTGTGCATGTGTAAGTGCGTTTATGTGTGTAACATACAGTATACTGTATTGTCAATGGCACAAGCTTTAAAGTCAAATAAAATAAAATATCATAATTAACAAGCCACAGAAAACGTTTTGGTGATGATGAAAGGTCATCAGGTCATTCAAATGTTAGGCTCCTCCAGGGAGCATGAGAACTGTGGTGCAGAGATATCTTTATTATAAAAATGGCTAAGAGAGAGAGAGAGAGAGAGAGAGAGAGAGAGAGAGAGAGAGAGAGAGAGAGAGAGAGAGAGAGAGAGAGAGTACTGTATGTATTGTACCTGTCTTGTTTTCTCTCTCTAATCAGTTATTTGGTACATAAAATGTGTGTGTTTGGAAACACAAGGGAAGGTATTAAACTTATGTGGCTATTCTTTGTGTAAAATCAATACAAGGTGCTAAACTTTATTCAGTATTATTAACAATAAAATGCTTCTATCTGTTAACAGACCATCAGGCTTCAAACCATGTCAACATCACCATGTGGACAATCGCGCCATCATAGAATGAACGGTGTGCACTATAAGCACACTGAACACACACTGCAGGAAGAGAAACTCCTGTAGGATAACACACCTGACTAAGTATGAAAGGCCAATAAAATGCAGAATACACTCAAGAGGAATTTGAGATTTAGTCCTGAAATCAGTAGCCAAAGAATGTTATCCATTATTTTGTGTAGCCTAATGTCCAGGCAATGTCTAATGTTAAACATAGCTCTGTTACTCTGAGTGAGAGACACTCAGAAATGGATGTTCTATACAATGTCCAGCTGGTTGGAAATACTGTAGTAGTCAGCAGGACTTGGGAGGGTGCAGGGAAATATGAAGGGTGGGTGGGCAGACTGGTAGTCTTCCATAATGGCTAAAATGGTGTATCAAACACTTTCTGACTTTATTCTTGAAATGTGTAGCCAAATACCTACTAGTGTCACGGTCACTTTTCTGCCACTCCCTTCTCCCCAGCCTTATTGGTTCCTCTGAGATGATTCATGGGTTAAGTTCACCTGTGCCTGATCTTCTTAACGATCCTCAGACACTATTTATGCCCATGCTGACTGTATTTAGATGCTGGTCTATAGATTGTGTGTCAGGTTCGTTTTCAGATGTTTGTATGTATATTCAAATTGTTCTTGTGTTGTGTCCTACCTGGGTTTGAGTACTGAAAACTAGGGCAAATACAGTAGCCTTTTTTCCATTATACTGTAGTTCTCATTGCTCATTCTGTTGTAGTAACAGCAAATCAGTGAGATGAAAAATCAGCATAAAATAATTAGACCTAATTGCATGAATGTGTCTTTGAATTCTATTGAATTGAAGTATGACTGATGTGACACACTCAACAGTAACATTACAGCTATTTTTCTTCCCCTCTGAGTAGACAGTTGTAACCGGCAATCAGCGTGAGAAGATGGAAGAATACAGTACTGCACACATGAACCTAACATGTTAAGCACAATGTAACCTGGGTCACTGATTTGCTCTCATGGTGACATCATTGCAAGGCAAAGCAGAAATCTGTTTGACAAATCACACACAGCCACACCTCCTGGTCTACGTGGTCTACGTCCATAAACTCTTTCCACTCAAGAGACAAACTTGAAGATGATGGCCGCATCAAAGCTCATCCTGCATTTCATGTGGTTACTTATATTGGAAAAAGGTAAAATACCACAATTATTTTCCCTACAACCTTAACAATCAGCATTTATTCTTAAAATAATTTATTATACTGTATATTTCTGTTTGCAGCTGCTTTTGCTCAGTTATCAACCCTAGAACAGCAGAAGAATTTCATAATGGCCAATGTTGGGGACAACGTGACTTTGACCTGCTTGGACAAAAGGGACATCATGAGTCACTTCTACTGGTACAAGCAACGTCTTGGAGATAAACCTGAGATGTTAGTCTTATGGGACACGTTATCAAAGACAACTACTTTATCAGATAAAATTAAGAACAATCATCGCTTCTCCGTGGCCACAGAAGGAAGAACTCAACTCAACATCTCGATCTCGGATGTGCAATTGTCAGACTCTGCATGGTATTTCTGTGGGATAATGCTGCAATCTGATATTCAGTTCAAAGAAGGAATCGCGCTCCATGTTAATGGTTCCACGTCCAGCCCCCTCCTCAATGCTGCTAATTATTCCTGTGCCGTGGCAGAGACACTGCATGAGGGTAGGTAACATCACTTAATCTTATACTCACCACTTATGGTACTATTTCATACACTACTGTACGTTCTTTTTCATCGTAACCTGTACTTTTGCTAATATCCCCAGATTGAGACTAAACTCTTAAAGCTTTCAACTGGCAAACAACTTACAAATGTAAAATAAAATCTAAATCTCTACAGACAGGACAATGGTGTATTGCCTGGCCGTGGCCCTGGTCATTTCCATCATCCTGGTGATTGTCTTGTCTTCCATCCTCTACATGTGGAAACTGGAAACTTGTATTCATGGTGGTGGTAAGTGAGTTACATGACAGGAATGTTAAAGGAGTAGTTTATGCAAAACATTACTTATTTTCTATCAATTTCACACCCCATCAAGCCTTGAATTCATGGAGATTTTTTAGTTTTTGTCGCTTTCCTGAGCCAATAATTTGATGACTGAAGGAGTCTCCAGTAAGAGACTCAAAAAGTCTCCTACTGGAGGCTCCTATTGACCGATGACCCGGTCATCAAATTATTGGCTCAGGAGTGCGACAAAAGCAAAACAATCTCCATGAATTCAAGGCTTAAAGGAGAGATCCGGACATTTTAAGTGTTATCTTTGATGTGTCGCTAATCACTCACCATCATTGAAATGGACGTTGAGTTATTCCAGAGAGTGCCCTGTCGTGCAGTCTGGCGACCCCCTCCGTGGCATAACGGCAGCCCGTGTAAGAGTGAAAATCGTCTATTATAAGTTAGTTATTTCTCTACTACTGCTCATCGTGGAGTCTCATGATACTCGAACATGCACTGAAAGTCGCGCACGAGCTATCGTTCGTGCAGAACGAGACGACGCTGGTTGCTTGTTTCTCTCACAGAACCTGGCGTCTGTGGAAGAAACAAGCAACCAGCGTCGTCTAGTTCTGCACGAACGATAGCTCGTGCGCGACTTTCAGTGCATGTTTCAGAGTATCATGAGACTCCACAATGAGCAATAGTAGAGAAAAAACTAACTTTGCATCGGTTATAATAGACGATTTTCACTCTTACACGGGCTCCCATTATGCCACGGAGGGGGTCGCCAGACTGCACGACAGGGGACTCTCTGGAATAACTCAACGTCCATTTCAATGATGGTGAGTGATTAGCGACACATCAACACTTAAAATGTCCGGATCTCTCCTTTAATGGGGTGTGTAATTGATAGAAAGTAAGTCCGGTTTTGGGTGAACTACTCCTTTAATCGATTTATTCATTTTAGAGTGTCGATCAAATTATATTTTCTCGTTGTATTTGTGAATAAATAAAGGTATGGATATGTGATGAACAAATTATCACCTAGCAGTCGTTATCTAACCTCGGCATAGGCTGCATGCATAAGCCTGCCCTCGACACTTTATTATGAATGCCTGGGTCATAACAATCTATATGTATGTTTTGTTTTTAGGACAGTCAGTTGGCTCCTCAGTGTCTCCTACAAACACAGTGGTAGGTTTTATTTGTTTGTTTGTTTAACCCAATTTCTCTTCAAAAGCAGTCCCTGCCACAAAGTCCGCACCGGGCTCATGTTCTTGTCGTTTTCTTCCAGAACCAGGATGAAGACAACCTCCATTACGCTGCTCTGAGTCTGAAGAAGAAGAAGAGCAGACCAAGACCACAGAGGAACAACATGCAGGAGGAGACTGTGTATGCTGGAGTTAGAGTTAAATAGTGCTTCTATCTGCTATATGCTACTCTCTACTTTGCGGTCTCAGCATCTATACACTTATGACTGAGTTCCATAAAAAAGCAATTAAGATGTGCTTCTTCTATTAGGGGCCGTGTCCACAGAGAGTGTTTTTTGAGCGGAGGGGCGCTTTGTTGGATATCTAGTCATCTGCGTTATTAGCACAATTAGCTTAGCTGAAACAACGGTAGATAAGGGTTTCTCATGGTTGTGATAATGATTTAATGTCGGGTCGTAAATTGTCAGACCCGGTATTTTATATTATTTTTTTATCCAAGAGGATCAAAAGAGCAGTGTTCATCTTCAAAAGTTTAACTGTTTCCAGCTTGAGTGCCCAGTGTGCTCGGCGCTGGGAAGAGGAGCGCACCAGCGTGTCTTTACCATAGAAATGCATGGCAGACTGGCACTGACCGCTCAAAATGCGGTCTCTGTGGACACAGCCCCTAGAGCTTCACCTTGTGATAAAAATATCTTAATTTCTAAGTTTAAACAATGCATGCATTAATTTAGTAATTAATATACTGTATGGCTACACAAAATGAAAAATAAATTGATACCTTGATTTTGAGATCAACCTTTTATGTGTTGAATTAATTATTGTAAATGTTGATGCAGAGATGCAAGAATATTAGCTAAATGCACCTATAGTACGTGTGTGTGTGTGTGTGTGTGTGTGCGTGTGCGTGTGCGTGTGCGTGTGTGTGTGTGTGTGTGTGTGTCACTGGTATAATAGAATTTGTGAAAAAGACATTGTGTGTAGTCTGTGTACAATTGTCCTGGTGCTCACAAATAAATGGTTGTTTTATGTTTAATTATGTTTTTAGAGTTAGGCTTAAAAAGTAAGATTTTAAGCATAACGTTAATTAATCATTTGACGTGTCTAGGCTATACTGTTATATACCTTTATCATCATTCAGTCTGCGTTCCAGCTGGTACTCAGTCTTTACATCAGGAGAGTGGAGTCATAACAGCAATGGGTGGGGAGTCAGTGACTTATAACAGAGTGGTTCACTACCTCAGCCTGATGGCCTGAAAGTCTAATATCTCCCCCGAGCAATAGGGATATATATCCCTTTGGCTTTCCATGCGGGAGACTCGGGTTCGAAACCCTGGCGTTACACTTACAATGAGTTCTAAAATTATAACAAATTCTGGATATAATGGAGGTCACAATCGATGACCTTCACCTCTCGCATTCAAATGCATATTTCTGTGGGATGATAGACACCAGCATGGTTGTCAATGCATTTTAAATTTGAAGTGGTGGTTAATTATGGGTTATCACTGATTCTGCCTGTTGATCTACATTATAATATGAAAGTGCTGTTTTTGGAAGCTATAAAGGTCTTCAGTGCATGGCGTGAGCAGGTTATGTGTGAATGCACACATGATGCTGATAGCCTGCATGTTTCCTGCTTTAAAAAAAAGACACCACAAAGTGTGCTGCAGTGGTATTCAGTTGTTCATCACACGCAGGGAGGAACAAACGTGACAGACAAACCTTCCTTGTGAGGTGAAACACCTTGTATTGCACACCTTAGAAGTGTGCAATACATTGTGTGCGGTTTTCTCTTCTTCAAACAATTTCTACATCCACAATAAACCACATAAGTAGTACTGAACGGGCTACTAAGTGACGGCTAGGTGGTCAGTGACTTGTTGCATGGATGTTTCAGTATATCACATTTACCATGATAAATCAGCCTCACTAATTTGAAAACATTTAATCTTAAATGTCAGACGCAGTCAGATGCTGCAGACCAGGCTTCCTCTCCTGGCTGCACCTTAGTTTCCACCAACAGAAACTAAACCACTGTGACCACACAGAAGTCAGAACATAGAAGCTGGAGGCTCGGCTGGGGGCTCGCTGAGTTTGAAAGGTGTGAACTTTATTCGCATGCACATCCTACATATTCGATGTCTGCTGCTATGTCTTTATTGCAGTACAGAGTTGGTGATACTCAGCCTTTTTTCTTCTTTTTTTGAGTACACACTTTATGTTTAAATGTGATACTATGTTTTGATGTTTGATATGTTTCTCCTCTATTCTTCTTAATCATGTAATTTCCATTTGGGTAGCTTGCACAAAAATAAATTCACACACTCTTATACACCTGTAAACTTGTGATGTGACAAATTACATGAAATTGAAGTTGAACATTAATGACCAGGATAATATATGTATTGACACCGGAGATCTTAAGGTTGTTTTTTCTATCCTGTATCTGTGGGGGATATAATGGCTATAGTCTCCTATGGCTGTGACCTTTGTACACAGTCAGAACATACCTGATGCACAAACATTGTGAGCACACCACACTCTAATTATTAATCAACACTTTTATTAAATTATATTGCACTTTGGCCATATATTATTTATTATGAGAATTGTAAAATGATCTTGTCATTTATGTCCTTTGGATTTCATGCCTGCAATTAAGCATAAATCGAATGATGGGTAAACTGTAAAGACTCTTTTTATTGTATTCTTATTTTTATTTTAGAAGACATCTCTTTTACAAGAGAGGCTTGGCCAAGGTAGCAAATAAAAATCACCACATATTAAAATAAAACATATGCAACATGAAAATTGCGCACCACATCCTGTATGATACTGCCTGTAGTGACAAAGTCCTAATACTATAAGCATTATGGTGGCTGCTGATATGATCCATTGTTTAGACGTGTGCTCTTAAGAAACAATGTCAGTCATTTTCATACAGTTTATAATAACGTATAGCCTATTGTCCGTCACTCTCAATAACTTGAATATGAAGAATATTCAAACAAAATTCAGCCCAAAAACGTGAGCACAGTCAAAAATTGTTTGCTTCTACACCATCAGTATCACTTGCGCTTGATTGGCCTGTGGCATAATATGCCCTTTATAGTGACAAATACTGTAGATATATGCAGTACATTTAACATGGACCAAGGCCATGATCGACTTACTTTAGAGCTGAAATAAGAGCAACTGACAGTATTCTCATTAGCTGTCCAGAGCAGACTCACAGTCGACAGAAATTAACACAGAATAGTGCGATTGCTTACAGATATCACGTGTCTTTGTGTTGAGTATTTACTGTAATAAAAGGTGCTGTGATGTTTTAGACACTCTTAAAAAGTCACAGGAAAGTAAAGAAAAGGAAGTAATGTGTTTCAATCCCTGATCATAATGTACAAACATCTGCAGATTGAGAGGTTGCTGAGTGCAAGACTACAAAATGTCAAAAAGGAATGAGAGGATTAGAAAATGTTATATCACAGAAATGGTGAGCTGGTGTCTCTTGATCATTTTGGCCTCTGACTGATACACTGTAGCAAAAACAACTTCTGTGGCCATCATACATACATCTCCTTACACTAAACCAGGCCAAACTTTGACCTGACCAACAGTGTAATTGTTAAAGCCTGCGATCACACTATTGATGATTTGTTTCAAAATTAAGTGTGTCTGTGTGTGTATGTAGGCTACTGTATGTGTGTGTGTGTGTGTGTGTGTGTGTGTGTGTGTGTGTGTGTGTGTGTGTGTGTGTGTGTGTGTGTATGTGTATGTAGGCTACTGTATGTGTGTGTGTGTGTGTGTGTGTGTGTGTGTGTGTGTGTGTGTGTGTGTGTGTGTGTGCGTGATATTTTATTTAAATCAAATAAAATATCATAATTAACAAGCCACAGAAAGCCTTTAACACAGAAAACTTTTTGGTGATGATGAAAGGTCTTGAGGTCATTCAAATGTTGTCTCCTCCAAGGAGCATGAGCACTGTCAGTGGTGCAGAGCTGGGTCCTGTCATTATGGTTATTTTGGTAATGATAATGTAATGTGCTTGTTATTAAAAAAACATTGTAACGTTATTGCAAAATCAGAAATCGTCGCTGTCCGGCGAGAACCAGCTAACTCCAGTTTTCCGCTTTTGCATTTTTTTCCATACATCAGGGCCATTGAACACCCTGTGTGTTGATTAAAAAATGATTGAACCAATGAAAAGTATTAAAAAGTGCTTCTGACAAAACCAGCTAACTCCATTGGATCCTCAAACTTTCTGCTAAACCAGCTAAGTTCACCAAAGGGGGGTGGAGTTAGCTGGTTTAGCTAACTCCAGGCTCCACCCCCTTTTGACCTCAAACCTCATTGTGAGCTTGGAGGTCCATTCAGTTGTTCTTATCAATGATGAACAAAACCTCCTAACTCATTTCCTGAAAAATGAACATTTTGGAGTTAGCTGGTTGCTGCCGGACAGCAGAGAAATCTGCAGTCACTTTGATGCATGAACGGATTAAAGTGAAAATGGGCCCTGTGCACAAAATCTGTGACTGTGTGCAGATTGTGTACAGTAGTTTTGAGCACAAGTCTAGGCTCTAGTGTACTGTAAGTTAGCCAGATGAGATAATTAGACTCACCTGCTGCCACGGAGAGGCAGTCGAAAAAGAGAACGCACTTCCAAAGTGTCTACATTGTGACAAGCACGTGGCTTTCTTATCGTAAATATGAAGTTTTGCCAAATTATTGCGTTTAATCCAGGTCCGTTGTAACTTATTTTACTTGTCAAATGGCTTTTAACCTGTACCTGATCTTCTTAACGATCCCCAGACACTATTTATGCCCATGCTGACTGTATTTAGTTGGTGGTCTATAGTTTGTGTGTCAGGTTCGTTTTCAGATTTTTGTATGTATATTCAGGTTGTTCTTGTGATGTGTCCTAGCTGG
Source organism: Gymnoscopelus braueri (assembly GCF_963280865.1). Taxonomy (NCBI): domain Eukaryota; kingdom Metazoa; phylum Chordata; class Actinopteri; order Myctophiformes; family Myctophidae; genus Gymnoscopelus; species Gymnoscopelus braueri. The sequence goes on from NC_137614.1 coordinate 8,357,313, forward strand.
GTTTGAGTACTGAAAACTAGGGAAAATACAGTAGCCTTATTTCCATTATACTGTAGTTCTCATTCTGTTGTAGTAACAGCAAATCCCAATATCAGTGAGATGAGAAATCAGCATAAAATAATTAGACCTAATTGCATGAATGTGTCTTTGAATTCTATTGAATTGAAGTATGACTGATGTGACACACTCAACAGTAACATTACAGATATTTTTCTTCCCTCTGAGTACACAGTTCTAACCGGCAATCAGCATGAGAAGATGGAAAAATACAGCAGCACACATGAACCTAACATCTTAAGCACAATGTAACCTGGGTCACTGAATTGTTGTTGATCTCTCATGATGACATCATTGCAAGGCAAAGCAAAAATCTGTTTGGCAAATCACACACAGCCACACCTCCTGGTCTACGTGGTCTACGTCCATAAACTCTTTCCACTCAAGAGACAAACTTGAAGATGATGGCCGCATCAAAGCTCATCCTGCATTTCATGTGGTTACTTCTAATGGAAAAAGGTAAAATACCACAATTATTTTCCCTACAAACATCCATTCTTAAAAGAAATGTATAATTTTTATATATTTATACTGTATATTTCTGTTTGCAGTTGCTTTTGCTCAGTTATCAATGCTGGAACAGCAGAAGAGTTTCATAATGGCTAATGTTGGACACCCCGTGACTTTGACCTGCTTGGACAAAAGTGACACCATGAATTACTTGTACTGGTTCAAGCAACGTCTTGGAGATAAACCTGAGATGTTAGTCTTATGGGAGACGTTATCAGATCAAACTATTTTGTCAGATAAAATTAAGGACGATCCTCGCTTCTCCGTGGCCACAGAAGGAAGAAGTCAACTCAACATCTCGATCTCCGATGTGCGATTGTCAGACTCTGCAATATATAACTGTGGGATGATGCTGAAATCTGATATTCAGTTCAAAGAATCAATCATGCTCCATGTTAATGGTTCCTCATCCAGCATCCAAGCGATTGTCCAGCAGCCGCCAAAGAAGTCGGTCCATCCAGGAGACTCTGTGACTCTGAACTGTACCGTCCTCAATGCTGCTAATTATTCCTGTGCCGTGGCAGATGAGGGTAGGTAATATCGCTTCATCTTATACTCGCCTCCTATGGTACTATTTAATCTATACTATTAGGTGTTTTCAATCGTAATCTCTACTTTTTCAAATATCTCCAGATTATTGATTATTGAAAATCATTTTTTCCTTACAATTACACACCCCATGAAGCCTTGAATTCATGGAGATTTCTTTGTTTTTGTCGCATTCCTAAGCCAATAATTTGATGATCGGTCAATAGGAGACTTTTTCAGTCTCCAACCAATCGAGACTCCGCCGGTCATCAAATTATTGGCTCATGCGACAAAAAACGTGAAAACAAAACCCCAAATCTCCATGAATTCAAGTCTTCATGGGGTGTGTAATTGATAGAAAATAAGATTGTTTTTGGTGAACTACTCCTTTAAAGCTTTCAAATGGCAAACAACTTAATATACTTAAAAAAGACATATATATATATATATATATATATATGTATATGTATAACAATAAGAGCTATAAATATAAATATTTTCTCATGCTAAATGTCTACAGACAGGACAATGGTGTATTGCCTGGCCGTGGCCCTGGTTATTTCCATCATCCTGGTGATTGTCTTGTCTTCCATCATCTTGTGGAAACTGGAACTATTTCATCATGGTGGTGAGTTATAGGTTTTATTCAATTAGAGTGTTGATCAAAAGCTATTTTATTGTTGTATTTGTGAATAAATAAGGCTATGGATATGTGATGAACAAACAGCGGTTGTTGTTGTGCTCGATATCTAACCTCGGCATAGGATGCATGCATAAGCCTGCCCGTGAGAAAGACACTCAATGATGAATGCATGGGTCATAATCTATGTGTATGTTTTGTTTTTAGGACAGTCAGTTGGCTCCTCAATGTCTCCTACAAACACAGTGGTAGGTTTTATTTATTTGTTTGTTTGTTGTCTCCGCCAGACCGAAAGGCATGGCGAGAGAGTATGTTTTACCCCCTGTCCGTCCGTACGTCTGTACGTCCGTCCGTCCGTGTGTCCTGTCCGTCCGTTAGCAGCTAATCTCCGGCACCGTTGGCCCGGTCGCTGCGAAACTGTGCACACACACTCCCTGGATGCCAATTCAGAACCTCTGCCCCTAATTTTTCACCTGTTTTTTTTTGGCCTGTTATAGCGCCACCAGGAGGCCGATTTGTGCAAAACATTTTTTTTTACATTACTCCTACAGATTTTATCCAAACGTCATGCAAATCGGTACACAGTATCTCTATAGTCATGTTATCAACCCGGATCTGTCCAATTTCCCATATTCCATCCTCATTGGCTAAGGTTGGCTTCCAAAGTTTGCAGGATTGGTCCGTTTTGAACAAAAGGCCTCAAATTATGCACGCAGCTTGCAATTTCCGTGAAATTTCACACGCACATTTCCACTAGGCCGAGGAAGAAATGGCACCCTTTTCACATTGGCCTGTTATAGCGCCACCAGCAGGTCTAATTTAGCAAAAGACATTTTTGGAACAAAATGCCTCAAATCATGAATGCAGTGTCCGATTGCCGTGAAAGGCCTAAGAATAAATGGCAGTCTTTTTCACATTGGCCTATTATAGCGCCACCAGGAGGCCACAATAACGTACCTGACATGGAAGAGACCTGTGCTCCGAGGAGCACTTTTTTCTAGTTTAACCTCATTTCTCTTCTAAAGAATTCTTCCCACCACGAAGTCCGCACTGGGGTCATGTTCTTGTCATTTTCCTCCAGAACCAGGATGAAGACAACCTCCATTACGCTGCTCTGAGTCTCAAGAAGAAGAGCAGACCAAGACCCCAGAGGAACAACATGCAGGAGGAGACTGTGTATGCTGGAGTTAGAGTTAAATAGTGCCTCTATCTACTATCTGTTACTCTCTTTGCTATCTCAGCATCTATACACTTTTGACTGAGATTCATAAAAAAGCTCTGACAAGTTAAGATCAGCTTCTTCTATTAGGGGCCGTGTCCACAGAGAGTGTATTTTGAGCGGACGGGCGTTTGGATAAAGATATCATGACGTCCATAGCGTACGCACACAGCCTCACAGCCTTAAATTGGCACGTTGTGTGTTCGAACCGATCAACTGTTGCTGTGCTCGGATATCTAGTCATCTGCGTTATTAGCACAAATAGTTTAGCTGAAACAACAGTAAATACTATTGGTATCAAAAAACGCTGGGCGTTGGGAGCATTGGGAGCACTGAAGCGCGATGCCCGGCGCTAGGAAGAGGAACGTTCCAGCTCATCTTTACCATAGTAATGCATGGTAGACTGCCACTGCCTGCTCAAAATGTGCTCTCTGTGGACACGGCCCCTTTGCTTAGAGCTTCACCTTGTGATAAAAAGAATGTCTAAGTTTAAACAATGCATTTAATAATTTAGCAATTAACTTTATGGCTGTTATATACTGTTATATACCTTTATCATCATTCAGTCTGCGTTCCAGCTGGCACTCAGTCAGTGTACAGTCCTACATCAGGACAGTGGAGTCATAACTACAGTACTTGTATCTCTTTCTGTCTCTCCTCTGTCTCTCCCTCTCTCTCTCTCTCTCTTCTTTCCCCCCGACACGGTCGAGGCAGAAGGCCGCCACCCTAGAGCCTAGGGTCTGCCTGACGTTTCTTCCAGTTAAGCGGGAATTTTTCGTTGCCACTGTCGCAAATTGCTTGCTCAGGGTGGGACTGTCGGGTCTCTGCTCTACATGTAAAGTGTCTTGAGACAACTTGTTGTGATTTGACACTTTAATAAAAATTTAATTGAATTGAAAATAACATGGGTGGGGAGTCAGTGACTTACCATGAGTTCCAAAATAAAAATTGTCTGGATAAAATGGAGGTCACAATCAATGACCTCCACCTGTCAGATTCAAAAGCATATTTCTGTAGAATGATGGTTGTCAATGCATTTTAAATTTGAAGTTGTGGTAACGTATGGGTTATCACTGGTTCTGCCTGTTGATCTACATTATAATGTGAAAGTGCTGTTTTTGGAAGCTATAAAGGTCTTCAGTGCATGGCGTGAGCAGGCTACTGTATGTGTGAATGCACACATGATGCTGATAGCCTGTTTCCTGCTTTAAAAAAAGACACCACAAAGTCTGCTGCAGTGGTATTCAGTTGTTCATCACACGCAGGGAAGAACAAACGTGACAAACCCTCCTTGTGAGGTGAAACACTGTTTTTGGTGAGGTGAAAAGTGCGGTTTTCTCTTCTTTTTTTATAAGGTCAAACAATTTCTACATCCACAATAAACCACATAAGTAGTACTGAACAAGCTACTAAGTGACGGCTAGGTGGTCAGTGACTTGTTGCATGGATGTTTCAGTATATCACATTTACCATGATAAATCAGCCTCACTAATTTGAAAACATTTCATCTTAAATGTCAGACGCAGTCAGATGCTGCAGACCAGGCTTCCTCTCCTGGCTGCACCTTAGTTTCCACCAACAGAAACTAAACCACTGTGACCACACAGAAGTCAGAACATAGAAGTTGGAGGCTGGGGGCTCGCTGAGTTTGAAAGGTGTGAACACTATTCGCATGCACATCCTACATATTCGATGTCTGCTGCTATGATGTCTTTATTGCAGTACAGAGTTGGTGGTACTCTGCCTTTTTTCTTCTTTTTTTGAGTACACACTTCATGTTTAAATTTGATACTACTCTGCTTCGATGTTTGATATGTTTCTCCGCTATTCTTCTTATTTATGTAATTTCTATTTGGGTAGCTTGCACAAAAATAAATTCACACACTCTTATATACCTGTAAACTTGTGATGTGACAAATAACATGACATTGAAGGATAACATATTTATAGACACCTGAGAGTCTTAAGGTAGTTTTTTTTATCCTGTATCTGTGGGGGATATAATGATTTTTATTGTATTTTTCTCTTTTACAAGAGAGGCTTGGCCAAGGTAGCAAATAAAAATCACCACATATTAAAATACAACATTATGCAACATGAAAATACTGCCTGTAGTGACAAAGTCCTAATACTATAAGCATTATGGTGGCTGCTGATAAGATCCATTGTTTAGACGTGTGCTCTTAAAAAACAATGTCAGTCATTTTCATACAGTTTATAATAACGCATAGCCTAAAATTGTCCGTCGCTCTCAATAACTTGAATTTGAAGAACATTCAAAGAAAATACAGCCCAGAAACGTGAACACAGTCAAAAATGGTTTGCTTCCTTCTACACCAGTATCACCTGTGCTGTGCTTGATTGGCCTGTGGCATAATATACCTATGTCCAGCCTTGGCCTTGACCAAATGCCCTTTATAGTGACAGAGTAAAATAATAGGACCAACATCAGTATAACTCTTACACTGGGTAAGGTACACATTATGTTTGAATGTTGTCTGAATCTTCTGTAGTGTACAGTATATTCTCAACAACAATCTGGGGATTGGACCTGAGAATGTACTTTCACTAGATAGTCATGTGTGAAGGTGATTGAAGTGCATCTGACATTAGTCCTGCACATCACCTCTATTATTATCAACTTCATGGTCATGTACAACCTCCCATCATTTACAGTTTTTAAGAATGGGGAAAAGAGTAGACATACATAGAAAGAAACAAAGGAAAACAGGCCAGAAGTGTCAAATATTCCTAATAGTTAATATAGGTTGGTGCATGGTTAAAAGAAGAGAATGGAAATGGGATGAGACTTAAAATAGTAGATATAGTAACTGATATACATTATCAGTGATGGAAGAAGTACTCACATGTTTTACTTAAGTAAAAGTATAAATACTGCAATGTAGAAATACTCTGTTGCAAGTAAAATTCCAGTATTCAAAATGTACTTGAGTAAAAGTACAAAAGTATTGGCCTCAAAATATACTTAAAGTACCTAAAATAAAAGTACTCATTGTGCAGAATGTTCCATTTCACAAGTTCAAAGTGTATAAAAGTCTTTTGAAAATACAAGCTCACAATGCGTTGCATCGCAACCCATTGTGAGCTTGTAGATCGAGCTTGTAGATCGCTTGTAGATCGTCTATAAGTAACTATAGTGACTAAAGTTTTCAAATAATTATAGTGGAGTAAAAGTATAATATTTGCCTCTAAGATGCAGTTGAGTAGAAGTAAAATACTGAAGAAATACTGAAGAAAGTTAAAAAAAAACCTCAAAATTGTACTTAAGTAAAGTAGGCTACTTGAGTAAATGTACTTAGTTACTTTACACCCCTGTAGTGTACATATGTCTCATAGTTTAAAGAGCAATATGAAGCTGTATCTGATATAGTAATATATCCTGCAGATCAAGTCTATGAAGCTGTACAAGTGGAGTCACTGCTACCTGCAGGTCTATTCTAAAAATAACCTGGACAGGAAGTGTACGGATGCCACAGCAGAGGCCAGTTACCATGCAGCACTTCTTCCTCATCATGCTCACCAACCTGCACAATGGGTGCTGCAATGGTGTAAAGTAACTAAGTACATTTACTTCAAGTGCTGTATTTTTACTTCACTGGATTATTTCCAGTTTTCAGTACTTTTACTTCTACTCCACTACATCACAGAGGCAAATATTTTTCTCCACTACAATCATTTGAAAACTTTAGTTACTAGTTACTTTGTAGATTTAGATTTTGATTACAAAACATACATTAACCACTTCAGCCCTATATACATTTCAGCCATTTGAATATAGCAGATCTACAAGCTCACAATGTGTCACCATGCGAAGCATTGTGAGCTTGTAGATCTGCTATATTCAAAAGATGTTTTATACATTAGAAAACTGAAATGGGTTCTCCTGCATGAGTATGACTTTTAGTACTTTAAGAATATTTTGACGCCAATATTTTTTTACTTTTACTCAAGTAAATATTGAATTATTGTAACAGAGTATTTGTACAGTATTGATACTTTTACTTACAGTAAGTTAAAAATGTTAGTACTTTTCCCACCACTGCCTGTGGTCCTTATTGCACCACCTAAATCTGCTGCCACCTGCTGGTAGCTGAATGAAATTGCCACTTCATGAAATGTACATGCACACAGGGTCACAGAGAATGTTTTATCCACAAGTTTCCTAGGGCGTTATGGGCATCAATTCCTGTCGATTTGATCAGGTATCAGGGATCAAATCGACAGGAAGTGATGCCCACAACGCCCTAGGAAACTTGTGGATAGACAAATACATAACTTAAATGCCTCAAACACTAACTTTTTTGTATATTTACCAATTTAAATTGAAATGAGTTGTCAAATTGTGTTTATCACAGTACATGCACAACATATGAACTATTTTTTTCAACAACGTAATTTTATTTATTTTTATTTGTATTGATCTTATTTTTTTCCCGGTACGAATACCATTCAGAACAGCTTGCATATTTACAGTGGTGGAAGAAGTACTCACATGTTTTACTTAAGTAAAATAATCAATACAACAATGTAGGAAGTACAAAGTGGATTAAAAGTACAATATTTGCCTCTGAGATGTAGTGGAGTAGAAGTAAAATTACTGAAAACTGGAAATACTCCAGTAAAGGAAAAAATACCTCAAAATTGTACTTGAGTACATGTACTTGGTTACTTTACACCACAGCGTATTATTTACATATAACGGACAAGAGACACTAGTTGCCACTGCCAGTACTAAACTGGTTGCCAGATAACCAACTAGCCAATCACAGCGCGACTGGCAGCGCCACGCTCGTCCCTCTGGGCAATGGCATCTTATGGGACCTTTAAACCTCGGGAAAATAGCCGATCTACAAACTCACAAAGCGTGGCGAACGCAACGCGTTGTGGGCTTGTAGATTGGCTATTTTCCGGCCGCGTGACGTCGTCGTGCCATCAGGCTCTGAGACTCCTCCTAGTGTTGCCATGTCCGCTTATTATAAGCGACTTTTTCTGTAAAGGTTTTTGCAAATATTAGTAGTTTTTTGGGTTGGTTTCATACATAAAAGAATAAAAAAGAACTTCCTGTTTTTCCTTTCTACTTACGGTTTGTCGGATTGCCTTGAAACTTCACCCACACATACACTCTCTGAGGCGTGTGTGGGCGAAGTTGCTCTTATAAGCGCATAGCGCCCTGAACATCTAGTAGGTTTAAAGTGCTCAATATTGTGGCCCGTAATGGCTTCTTTTGAGCTTAGATAGGTCCCCATTTCAATGTAAACGTATGTTTTCTCATGCCAGCGATGAAGCTCCTTTGAATTTGAATGTGCTTATTTCTCTAACAAAATCTGGCAACGCTGACTCCTCCTCTTTCTCCGTCACGTGACGCATAGAAAAGCCTCCGGACCAAAACACTGTGTGGATCCCAGAAGCAGAACAACAGCATCAACAACAACAACAACACGCCAGACCAGAAGAAATACCAGTGAAAGAACGCCAACTTTAGACACGTTAGGGTCGTCAGATCATTAGCAGAACATAGCTGCCATACCCTGTCCGTCAGACAGGCCGTTTCAATGCATCACAGGGCAGAGGAAAGAAGATCATGGACGCGTACGACTTGTTTACAAGTTGCAAGAAGGGCGACGTTTCTAGAGTCAGGTAGGAAAGTAGACGTTGTGATGACGGGCTTGTGGTTTTTATCCGTATGTATGTATGCACCCTAAATGCATGATGCATCTAATAACATCATGTTTAGATTACTTGGTGCATGGTCAATCATCACACGTGCACGTGAACTTGGCCTTGGTCTGCTGGACATTTGCAACTATAAAGCTAGCTAAACTATTTAAATGTTATTATGGGGGAAATGAGCTCTTAATTAACCTTTAATCCAATGATGATGACACACATCAGCCAATGGAAACAGAGATATCCTGCATCATGATCAGATCAATGTTCCTGATCACTGCCATCAGCTTCAAAGTAGGTCAACTAACTCACACACAGCAGAGGTCTGCTAGCTGTTAAAGGGATATTTCACTTTAATCAAAGATTTGGGTCATTTTATCGTCTACTCAGGTATTTGTGAGCCCCCCAGACAGTTTTTAAGTTGCTTGATTCAGTATTTAGATATTTGACATTCATTTTTGGTATTCATTTTATCAGACCCTTCCTATACAAACCCATTATAACTTCAAACTCCATTTTTAACATGTTAGATCATGAATGATCAAAAACACCCGTCCTTGGTTCTGGTGACTCACCCTGCCCTCCTAATATGTGAGGGGCCGTGTTCTTTCGATTACTTTTTCATTTACTTAATTTAATGTTTTTTATTGTATTATTATTATTATTATTATTTTCAAAAAATAATATTAAAAATAAATGAAAAAGTAATTGAAAAAAATATGGTCTCCTCACGTATTGGAAGGACAATATCAGTCACCAGAACCAAGGACGGGTGTTTCTGATGAATCTAACATGGTTAAAATGGAGTTTGAAGTTACAATGGGTTCGTATAGGAAGGGGGCGTGTCTGACAAAATGAATATCAATTATCTAAATACTGAATCAAGCAACTTAAAAACTCACAAAAGCCTGAGTAGACGATAAAATGACCCAAAAATGTTTTGAAAGTGAAATATCCCATTAACGTTAGCCAAGCAGTGGTGGAAAAAGTAGGCCTATACTCACATTTTTTACTTAGGTAAAAGTATCAATACTGCAATGTAGAAATGCTCTGTTAAAAGTAAAAGTCCCGGAATTCAAAATTTACTTGAGTAGAAGTAAAAAAGTATTGGCATCAAAATGTACTTCTTCAAGTACCAAAAATAGAAAGTGCTCATTATGCAGAATGTCCCATTTCATAAAATGTATATAAAATCTTTTGAAAATAGCAAATCTACAAGCTCACAATGCGTTGCATGGCGACACATTGTGTGCTTGTAGATCTGCTATTTTCAAATGGCCGAAATATGGGGGTTGAAGTGGATAATGTTTGTTTTGTAATAATAATCAAAATCTACAAAGTAACTTGTAACTAAAGCTGTCAAATAATTGTAGTGGAGTAAAAGTATAATACTTGCCTCTGAGATGTAGTGGAGTAGAAGTAAAAGTACTGAACATTGTAAAAACTCATTAGCCAAGTAAACAAGTTTGTCAAATATGGGGCAAAAGTTGTTACATAGCCATGTAAACATCTCAACTTACTAGACCAGTGGTTCTCAAACTGTGGGTCGGGACCCCCAGGGGTGTCCCCACATTTATTTATTTATTTATTTATGTTTGGGGGGGGACAGTAAATGAGACCTTTTTAATAAAATTAAAAAAAGGCAAAAGCTGATCTACAAGTTCAAGCGTTTTGATATTTTCACAATATTTATCTGTTGAACCGAGTCAAGCTAAAATGTATTGCCTCAACTCCTACAATTCTAAGTGCTTGTCAGGGTGGGGGGGGGGGGGGTCCCCTGTTCAAGTATTTTCAAATATGATTATTTTGGGGGGGTCCCCAGTTCAAATATGATTCTTTTGGGGGAGGTCCCCAGTTCAAATAATGATTTTATATATATATATATATATATATATATATATATATATATATATATATATATATATATATATATGTGTCACAGGTAGATTGGCATTCCAGGTAGATTGGAAGTGGAGCGCTTGTTTTTAGGCTCGGGACGGGGCTGCGATGCGAGGAGAACGACAACATGAATATACATACATACTGGCTTCAGTGGCGCACTTCGATAATCATTGGACTCCCCATCCACTATCACTGGGAGTCTGGGTTTGACTCCCGCTCGGGACATTACTTTTTCAAACAACCGCGGACTCTTTTTTTTCGCCGATAAAGTATAGTTTTGGACCATGACGGAGGCGCTCCGACTAAGGAGACCTTGAGGCCAAGGAGTCGCGCCCGAGCGCCTCCAGGCGCGAGTGCCCGCGACGACCGGCCGATGGTCTCCTAGTCGACTAAGCGCCGTCCGAGTTATGTACCGATAGGCACAGAATAGTAAATGATGTTGTGGGGACTGCGTTTGCCCCGCTATGGTTTGCCCCAACTGCCACTCACTGCACTAACATAGCCCGCCAGCCCCGCCTCCTCAGTCTCGCCCCCTTGTTCGCGGGTGTGTGCGCGCGCGCGTGCATGTGCGCGTATGCGTGCATGTGCGCGTATGCGTGTGTGCGTGCTCGTTTGTGTGCGTGTGCATGCGTGCGTGTGTGGTGTGGGACTCATGTGTGGCTTGCATTGCCCTCTGGCGTTGGTTCTACAGAATTGCCTGGGGGGCGGACGGGCGGTGAAAACAAGCGCTTATTTTCCATTCTACCTGGAATGCCAATCTACCTGTAACATATATATATATATATATGTGTGTTAATGCCAATAATAGTTTTATTTTTGCTTCCTCGTTAGGTATCTTGTCGAACAGAGAGATGTGGACCTCAATCTAAAAGATAATTGGGACAGTACCCCGTTGTAAGTACAATATGTTCAATTAAGGACATTCTCTGGTCCTCACATGTAGCGTCATTAGATTACCCTGATGGTTATCATTTGAAATGTAACCATGTATTTCCTCCAGGTATTATGCTTGCCTCTGTGGCCATGAGGAACTGGTCCAGTATCTGTTGGCTACTGGTAAGTTTGTTTTTCTAATTACTTCCTTGTTTGGCATGTAACTGTAACTGCATAAAAAGTACACCAGTGCTGGTGCCAGGCACAACACATCGGGAAAGCACCTGTGTCATCTTAGAGTTCTTTGGCTATTCTATCTACAAGCTCATAGCCGCGCTATGAGCTTGTATATCTGCTATTTTTTTTAAATCATGAAAATGTGTGCAAATCTTTGAATATATTTATTTTTCAAAGCGAACATTTTTAATCAAATCTTTGCTTCTGGGGGTCCCTGGAACAAAATATTTTGAGATGGGGGAGCAGAGCCAAGTACATTTTGGGGGTCCTTGACATTAAAAAGTTTAAAGCACCACTGATATAGTAGCAACATAAGATTTTTTCAGAAAACTGATAGGATTTAGAAGACAGTTTTAGAATCGGCCTCAGGTCTTAATGGCTTAAACACATGAACCCTAGTGTCCCTTTTTTGGGGCAAACATTTGGTGAAAATGGCAGATCTACAAGCTCACAACGTGTCGTGAGCTTGTACCTTGTAGGGCTGTTTGCTGCAAAGAGCTTTGGTATAGAGCAAAAACAGGAAGGGGCCTAGTTTAGAGCCCTGGGGCACTCTGGTCAACTATGTTTGGTATGCATGGTTTAAATAGTTTTCAAACAGAGCAAATACACACTTTGGACGTCGATCCAGTTTGGGGGAAAACATAAAAAACAAAACAAATAAACCTGATCTTCAGTTTGACCTTTCATGTTTGCTTCAGGTCAGAGGTCATGTTGCCAGATTAAAGACTATTGTCAGTAATTGTGAGTCTATCTAAAACTGTTTTAGTGTTATAGTGGAAAATATGTCATTGTGACTGATGAGCTTGCCTTGAACTTCCAAAACTTTGTACCCTACTGAGCTCTCCAATAGATAGGGTGGAATAGCTCAGACATAGAACAAATATTTTCTTCTTAGTTTCGAGTAAATTGCAGTATTTATGACAACGTTATGGCTGAAAAAGATTTAGACCTTTTTTGTAACCTTTTGATTTTGACCCTTGTAGCCCCAAAAATGTATCAGGTTTTCTAGGGACCATTTGCTGACCTGTCCTGAAAGTTTCATGTCATTTTGTGCTGGTATTTTCCTATAATAAATCTGCTGACAACAAGCAGGCATTCAAACCGGACAAAAACAATACCGGGACCATATTCAGGAAACGGCTGCATGTAGTAAAAGACCTCTCATTCTTCAAATAATGGACATTGAAATATGATCACAAGATACTGCAGTTAGGGCTGTCACGATTACAGATTTAAGTTGCCGATGATTAATTGTCACTCAAATAATTGCGATTAATGATTTAATTGTGTGTGTGGCCATTGAACGTTGGAACATTAACAAAACAACAATTTTATGCATGTAAAAAAAGCTGATCTACAAGCAACGCGTCACAAACGCGTTGTAAGCTTGCGTTGTAAGCTTGTAGATCTGCTACAGTATTTCTGCTTTTTTAACATTTGAACATGTATGACAATTTCAACATGGAAACGATTATGCAAAAATAATTGCGACAATCTCAAATAATTGCGGCAATCTCAAATAATTGCGATTAGACGATTATGTAATAATTGTGACAGGCCTAACTGTAGTGTAGCATGGTAAACCCTCCCTCCGGAAATCTCATTTCCATTTGATTCCAGGAGTGAGTCTGGCCTGATCGCCCATTCTGCAATAGTGGCTGTGGGCTGGAGTTGGGCGGGAGTAATACCGTTGACTGACAACCCCTTCAGCCAATGATCGTTTTTCCCCTTCAGCCAATTGCAGTGCATTTTTACCACCTCCGCGACTAATGTGACGCAACGGGACTTTTGAGATGGCCATGCCCAAAATAGGTTGCCTTATTCGGATACATGCGTGTCACTGCCCGCCCCTGCCGGTTCTCTGAATTTTTATTTTTAAATAGGCTCTGTCATGATTAATCGACCACATATATGAAGTTAAACAACTAAATTCTATCCAAACGATATCTTATAAGTAAATTCCGTGCCTCAAAAAATAAGTTTGAGAGCTTTTTGAAGTTCTAAAACAGCGGAGAAAACTGCCCACAGAAACAATGGCTGCCGTTCGTGTTTGGTCGGCTGCACTCAGGCTGCACTCGGGTCCATTCGGGCTCACTCGAACTCGCCACCTGATTGGCCAGCTTTTGCTGTCAATCACAGAACGATGAGCGACGACACTGATAGGCTCGGTTTTTTGGTAATGCGCTAGAAACGCCCATACAAGCCTTCAGGCCAGACTCACTCCTGGAATCAAATGGAAATTAGATTTCCGGAGGGAGGGTTTACCAGGCTAACTGTAGTGTACTATGGCTGAAGTTTTTCTTTTCACATTCTTTGTTTTCAGGTTCCAAGTGTGAAGCCAACACATTTGACGGGGAAAGGTGTATGTATGGTTCCCTGAGTGACTCCATCCGACGCCTGCTCAAGGAGTACAAGTGCATCACGACCCAAACCATGCAACGTGACTATATTGACTACTTCATGCACACGTAAGGATCCAGTGGCTGGCGTCTACGCATGGGAAATGTAATTAAAGTTGCACTTAAAGGGACATTTTACTTTCAAACATGTTTGGGGTCATTTACATCTACTCAGGCTATTGTGAGCACCCCGGACAGTTTTTAAGTTGCTTGATTCAGTATTTTATTCGTTTTATCAGACACGCCACCTTCCTATACAAACCCATTGTAACTTCAAACTCCATTTTAACCATGATAGATTCCTCGAAAACACCCGTCCTTGCTTCTGGTGACTCATACTGCCCTCCTAATACGTGAGGGGCCATGTTTTTTTGATTACTTATTTCATTAATTTCACTTTTTTTAATTGTATTTTAATTTTTAACACATTGAATGCCAGTCGCGTAGATCTACGCAAACCTATTTAAAGCCGCAGCGTGCCAGTCGCGTAGATCTACGCGAACCGCCGATTCCCATTGAAATTGCCCCAGGTGCACTTTCCGAATTGTTTTGATCCATTTCCGTTTCCGGTCGGAAACAGAATTATTCGGGTTCCGTTTTTTTCGATCGTATCCGCTTCCTGTCTGGGATCCTGTTTAAAACTCGATTTTCTCGGTTGTTGTTTTTCTCCTCGCTGATCACTGTTTAGCGTTGATCGGCTGTATCTTCAAGATGGCGGCTCGCATTTGGAAACTGTTTTCGCTGGCCGTTTCTCACGGATCCGCTGTGTGTTTAGAACCAAATGAACGCGCACTTTTAACTTATTTAGCGAGGTCTGTGGCGACATGAAAAAAACAAAAAAACAACAATAAAACGCTGGCACTGGTGAGTACATTATGAGATTAAACTCTGGCATGGAATGTGTTAATTTCCCCCAAAAATGTAAAAAAGTAATTAAAAAGTAATTGAAAAAACACGGTCACTTACTCATTGGACAATATCAGTCACCAGAACCAAGGACGGGTGTTTTCGAGGAATCTATCAAGATTAAAACAGAGTTTGAAGTTACAATGGGTTTGTATAGGAAGAAAATGATGATGAGAAAATGGTCTGGGGTGCTCACATAACCCTGAGTAGATGTTAAAACAACCCCAAACATGTTTGAAAGTGAAATATCCCTTTTACCCATTAAATCTTTATCTTCATATAATTGGTCCTTAAAGGGGGCCGATATATCCTAATACTCATTATAAGATGTCATGGCACAATTTTCACTGGCTATTTACTCTGCGTCTCATTGGTGGACTGTGGACAGTTCAGAAACCTGCCTACCAATGGCATCATTGATGGGGATTCCAAGCAAATAGAAACTACCTCCTTTCTCTTCCTGGAAAGGTAGCGTGCTGAAAGAGAAGACATTGTTCTTGCACTAATAAAAAAAATCTTGTTTGAAATGACCAAACCTGTCTACTGATGATGTCACTGGTAGGCAGGTTTCTGAAATGTCCACAACCCTCCTGAGACACAGAGTGGGTAGACAGAAATGGTGATCTTATAACGATAGCGAGTACCAATTATATGAAGATGAGGTTAAACATTTCTAAACCCATTTTCTGAGCTTTGATACTTTGCTCATGCTGTGTGCTTACGTTCATGTGGCTTTTTTGATGTATCAGGTTACTTGAGCAGGGTCAGTTCAGTGATGTCAAGTTTCTGGTTCATGGAGAGACGTTTCGGGCTCACCGCTGTGTTCTCAGCGCACGCTCAGAGTACTTCACCGCTATGTTTGAAACTAAATGGAAAGGAAAGGACATGATCACCCTGAAGCATCCTTTGGTAAGGAACTAGCCTACACTAGCTCTGTGGTTATTTGCTTGTACTTTGTATTCCCATTAGATTAACATGGCTAATATTTTGCCGTTTTGATTTCAGATCAACTCTGCAGCCTTTGGGGGCATCCTGCAGTATTTCTATACAGGTGAGTGTGCGTGAACGCTGACATTATGTTCTGTCACATCTTGTTATTCTATTATTAAGACTTTCCCAGTAAAACTGCATTCTGTATTTGTTAGTACCATAAAGCCATATGTGGTTGGAAATTGAAGACTTGTGATGCCAATAAATGTCTTATAAATAAATAAATACAATTATAAATATTGTTAGATATCCAATCACTCCTGATTGGATAAAATTGGTATCCTGACCTGAACATGTATTTTCTGCTTCTAAACATTACTGAACATTCTATAGCAGTGGTAGGAAACAGGTGGCCCGTGGGCCAGAACTGGCCCGCCAGTGATAATATCTGGCCCGCAAATGATTTTGTAAATAATTTACTATAGCTGACTGATAGTCCAGGTAGGATATGGACAGCAATATCTGTGCATTGATGAAACCGGGTAGGATGAACAAATAGTGAAAACACAACATTCAAAGAATGAAAATAGAACAGTCACCATCCTCTCTCACGTTTAAAAAACAAACCAAAACGGCTTTGTTTGTCTCCATTCTAAGAGACCTTGAACCATGAAAGAGTTCTTGTTGGAAAAGGAGTATGACTCTCTTGTCTCCAGATAAAAATGTTCCTTTGAAACTTTTTCAAGGATGGGGCCGGCACAAAATGATTACACAAGCATGTCTGTATGCACCTGTAACATTTGATTCCACGTGCATTTCTATCAATTGTTATACCACACACATATTTATTTTATTTGTTAACTTTTATAACAATGTAGTTATATAGCTATATAAGGTGGTTCGTTCCAGGTTCTATAGACGGTGAATCTATATGGGGTCTGAAGGGGTCCGCGATGTTTCGCGCGGCTCCCAACACTCCCAGGGGTTCCGCGAGAGGGTCCGTGGACCCCCAGGGGGTCCCTCATGTATTATTTTTTTTCATTACTTAATACATACAGACGGAGGGACTAACAAACGCAAAGCCCCGTAGCCCCCCAAGACTCTAGTTTTATATATTTTACTTAACAAAAGCATATCAATTGCACCTCCTTTAACTCATTGACTGCCAGAGTTAAAACCTCGTTCATAGCAGCCCTTGCCAGCGATTTTCGTGTTTTTTTGTTTCGTTATTTTGTTATTTAATTCACATCTAGAAAGTCTACCTTGACACTTGAATCGTTTTGATCGTTCCACCACCAGAGAGCAGCACATACCAAGCTTGATCGCCTCTCGATCACACTCGCCCCCTCCCAGACCCACTCACACAGTGAAACACATGAACCGGAAGTGAAATGTCTCAAATGTCTGTTATCGGCGAAAATTACTTTGTGATACAAACGGGGATGACTGTTCGTCACCCAGACCATAGATTATAGGAGGGGAGGTCTCCGATCGCTTTTCATAGCGTGTGAAAAACCGTTTGTTTCCCTATTATGGTCGAAAATGACTGGGGGGAAAAATGTAAAACCGAAAACGGAACCCAAGTCATGGAACCGGATGCAGTGGTGGTTGAAGTAAGTGGAACCCGAAACTTAGCCTGATTCATAACAGAATAGCGTGATCAGAGCATAAAGATCAATAAAGACGTTAGATCGCATTAATGCGATCCTGGCGGCCAAGCGCGCTATTTATTAGATCGCGTTAATGCGATAATGGCGGCCAATGAGTTAATGGAAAAAATGGTCTATGTTTATGTACAATATATGGCTAAAGCTGTGAGTAGTTAGGATACTTCAGGTAGGATACTTTATTGGCAGTGTAAAAAAAGTCGACAGTGTCATTCATTAAAAAACGTGAAAAAAAGCAGTAGCTTGTTTCCATTGTGGTCCAATGTAGGTAGGTACTGTAGGATACTTTATTTAGGAGTACATAGTGAAATGTATTAAAAGGTGGCATGGTCCTTTTAAATTGACCCATAGGACGGATGGATATTGATGTTTTCTCAATGTTTGACTCGTAGGACGGATGGACATTGACGTGAGCCTTGTGGAGGACTGCAAACGGCTGGCTAAACAGTGCAAGATGGGAGACCTCATTGAAGACCTGGAGATTAAGTGTAAACAGGTGTATGAATTTGGTAAGTCACGCCTTTTGCACATGTTTACAGTTGAAACATAGGTGAACTTTCAAAATACACCAAAAGATGCATCCTGTTGACACACGCACACGCACACGCACACGCACACGCACACACACTCGCACTCGCACTCACACAGAAGTCTGCTTAATTTGAACCACTTGAACCCTCGGCCTATTGTCCCTATTCTAGGGTGACTATTCTTCAAAAATAGATCTACAAGCTCACAACGTTGCATCGTGAACTTGTAGATGTAGATTGGCTATTTTCGGTGAAGAGATTTGGTGCAGAGGAAAAAAAGGAGGGGGCCTAGTATAAACCCCTGGGGAACTTTGGTCAAAACAGTATATATAGGCCAGGGTTTAAGAGCTCCTCCGTGTTATGAAATAATGACTCATTAGAGCACTGGTGGGCTAAAGGTGGCCCGTGGGCCAGATAATATCAGGACAGGCATATTCGCTTGTAAATAATTTAGAAGTTCTGCCAGACACAGACAGTCCCACATTTAGGCTATAATGTCCAAATCAAGAGTCAACCTGTACTGAAAATGATATCTTTAAAACAAAAGTGTGTTTCTCTCCGAAGAGACCTTGAGCAATCTAAGGGCTCCTGTTCTATGAAAGAGCTCGTTTATTATCTCTGTTTGAAAAGGAGTATGACTGCCTCTAGATAAAAGATTTTTTTTTTTTACTTTTTAATTAACTAAAATGTTCTTACATTCAAGGATGTAGCCTGCACAATATGATCACAATAGTATTTCTATCTGCACATGTAACATACAATATCACACAAATATTTATTTATTAACTTCTATAGCAATACATTTAGTTTTGTATATAAGGCTTTCTCTCACATGTTCCAGTTCTTAAATTAGCCATAAATGATGTTCTGGCCCACCATCTAATGGCTCGGATGGCTCAATCTTACTTGCGACCCCTGCATTAGAGCAGTGGTTCTCAACCAGTGGCCCGGGGACCACCAGTGGTCCTTGAGGGGGTTCCAGGGGGTCCCCAGACAAATAAATAGTTGGGGACCAAATTGACCCTAGTCTGTCTGTAACTCTGAGAGTGTACAAATGGGGTCCATTTGGTTCCATTTGTACACTCTCAGAGTTAAATGAACACTAATGATGATGATACAGTGTAGATTGGGACCCCCAAGAAATCAAAATGGTTGAGTCCCTGGCATATCTTTTCAAATGGGGGTCCGTGTATATCTAAAATCGTAACTTTTCAGGAAATGGAAAAACAGAACCAGTGTTCCAATGTAGCTTTATTTAGTCACAAGCTCTTGCTAATACTTTTCCTTTTGTTCAATATTTATAAAACCCACTGAAAGACTTAACCACCTTCAGTGGTGAGCTTGAAGATAGGAGATTGTTTCTTCCCGACAGCAACGATCGACAATTTTCCTGCTAATTGAAGCCTGCTATCTCCCTGTCTTCTCCTTCCAGTGTCTAATAAACCAGGAACCTGTGTGAAGGTGCTTACCCTGGAACCCCATAACTCTCAGCTACAAGAAGAGATTGCCCAGCTAGCAGATTGTGCACTTCCTGCACAGTTAAGAGTAAGAATATGACAAAAAAAAACGATGATCGATTCTCATTTTATAAATGTTTTTGTAAACCGTTTTTTGGGGGAATTCACTATATTCTATCATGGCTCTTGTGTGAATGTGACTCCAGGTGGGATTTGGTGAGCTTCCCTTTGATGGAATTGACAACTTCCCTAGTTATCATGACATCTGCTTCAGAGTTAGTGGTTATAACTTCCTGTGTCACAAGGTAAGGCACTACACAGTAAAATGCTTAGTGTGCATTTAAGAGTGTCCGTTTGGTTCCATTTGTACTCTCTTAGCAGTTTAAAGAAGTGTAAATTATGTTTTTTATAAAAGAAAGGCGGGGGGGGGGGGGGGGTTCTGGAAAATTTCTTCTAGTGCATGTACAGGATACATGTTTATCCTGTGTATCCTGTATTATGGGTTCTCTCTCCTGATTGGATAAACTTGCTATCCCGACCTGCAAAAGTATTTTCTGTTTACTAAAGAGACGGGGAGACAGTTATTGAACAAACACGCTACTATAGCAATGATTAATGTTGGAATATAAAGCTATTTAACAACTATTTTAACAAAAGAAAATCACTTACTGTACTGCACTTTACATTGAACACTACTGTGTACAGACCTCACATTCACTTTTTAAATGTCATCGGCCAGCTTCATTTGTCCTGTGAAGTTGAGTATTTGTGTGTGTGTGTGTGTCTACGTGTCCCTGCATGTTCAGGCGTTTTTCTGCGGACGCAGTGACTACTTCAAAGCCCTGCTGGAGGACCACTTCAGTGAAGGAGAAACGTTGCCGTCCCAGCCCAGCACGCCGGTGCTCACCCTGCACAACATCTCCCATGAAATCTTCATTCGCATTCTCTACTACATCTACAGTGACGACACAGAGGTGTGTTCAGTCAAATGGACTCCCTGTTATTAGGGGACTGTTTGGTAACACTTGCTACAGTGTTATAAGCTGATCATAATACATAATAAGTATGTTCATAATGCATCATAGAATGTTCATAATGCATCATAGACATGGGATGCATAGCAAGTGTTACCGACTGTTTTTGTAGGTTTTTGTTGTTGTATTGTTTTCCACAAAGGACACATTATTAACCATTCGAACCCTAGCGCCTCTATTCCGGGGTGAAAATGGGGCAACAATGGCCGATCTACAAGCTCACAACAGCTGAGCTTGTAGATCGGCTATTTTTGACAAAGAGATTCGGTGTAGAGGGAAATATTTGGATGTAATGGACCGGTTGTGTTTTTATTTTTTTTTATGTCCAGTTAACTCCAGAGAACGTGTTTGACGTCCTGTGCATGGCTGACATGTACCTGCTGCCGGGCCTGAAGCGCCTGTGTGGGAAGACTCTGGCCAAGACCATATGCCAGGACAACGTGCTGCAGATCTGGAAGGTGGCCAAGCTCTTCCTCTTGTCTCGTCTGGAGGACCAGTGCGCAGAGTTCATGGCCAAGATCATCGAGGGGGTAATTATAATTATAACCAGTGATGGAAGAAGTACTCACATGTGTTACTTAACACATTGGGTGCCAAAACAGTGATTTACCGTGTTTTCAAAGTGTAGCGCTTGGGTGCTGAACACAGGAAAAAAGGTGTTTTCAATGTTTTAGTTTTTTTTAGTTGTTTTTCACAAGGGTGGGGCTAGCGCAACTTTGGAACCACGCACGGTGCCTCTTAAATGGAAGGGACAGATGGATCACCGTGCCAAAAAACCTGGCTTCCGTCCGCTCCCATTCTATCTCCTTGATAAGAACCTCCGGATCTCTGTAACTTTTTACAGTGGTGAAAACGAGTCATTTTCATTCACTCCGCAATGGCGGCTCACGTGAGAGATGTTATTGTTCCAGGCGTTAGCCTGGACCATCCACCATCGTACACGCATCCATTGTTTACATCCGGGTGCTCGTCGTGGAGTCTGCAGCTCTAAACAGCGTAGCGTTACAAACGGTGAGATCTCTGGCACTAAACATACACTGTTTTAATAAAACTCTGGCACCGAATGTGTTAAGTACAAGTATCAATAGTATCAAGTAAAAGTCTGGTATTCAAAATTTACTTGAGTGAAATTCTAGTATAGTATAAAGCCTGGGGCACTCTAGTCAACTATATAGTCAGGGTTTAAGTGGTTAAAGGGATAGTTCACCCAAAAACCTTTTTTCTGTCGATTACTCACCCCATGGAGACCTGAATTCATTGATATTTTTGGGCGGTGAAACCGCCCCTATAAGTGAGATTTGGAAAAATGTACATTTTCCTGCGCTGTGATCTGGGCCCAGGAAATTAGTAGAATTATCCTGCGCTGTGATTGGCCAATCACAGTCTATTCAGGACTGTGATTGGCCAGTGTCACATGACACATGTGCATAGCCCTATATAAGCAACCATAACTTGAAAAAAAACCAAAAATTTGTTTTTTTCAAGTTATGGTTTCGTCCATCATAAAGAGTGTTTCAATAAATGTATTTATCTTTTGTACATGATTGGTTGACTCCATTCAGTATTGTGATTAGCTAGCAAGACACCGCCCACTTCACACAGGGTGTGATTTTTTTGTTCTTTCAGCATTCCTAAACCAATAATTTGATGACCAGCGGACTGGTAACAGCGGTTCCGGTAGGAGACACAAAGGAGACTCTTTGTGTGTCCTACCGGAACCGCTGCCGGTCATCATTATTGGCTTAGGAATGTGACAAAGACTAAAAACTATCCATGAATTCAAGTGCATCAGCCTTTATTGAAGTCGTTGCCAATTCCCCATGTGCACTGTGGTCCCTGATGACACACACACACACACACACACACACACACACACACACACACACACACACACACACACACACACACACACACACACACACACACACACACACACACACACACACACACACACACACACACACACACACACACAGCGACGTGTTGTGAGCTTGTAGATCTGCTATTTTCACTATTTTTTTCCCTCCAATTAATGGATTTTCTTTTTTTTATTAAATTGTTTTAATGGAATTCTTTTTTAACATTTCTTTTTTAATCTTTTGAAAATCTTTTGAAATAATAATGTTTGGGAAACCGTGCCTCCTCCGATCACCAGCCAGCCAATGCTTTGGACATGATCTCTCGCTGGCTTCCCACCCGCCAACACCAACAAGCTGCCAAACTGTGTCTGCTAGAGCGCCCGGCCAAGCCGGAGGCACCGCTGCCAGGAACCCAAGCCAGGTCAATTAAATGGACAAAATGAAATTATAAACAAGGCAATTTTTTGCCTTGTAAAAGTTAATGACTTAAAACTCATGTTTGTGACCCAGCTAGTGGTTTCACACAACAACTGTCTTGTGTGATACAGTACTGGTCTGCTAGGGATATTGTAAAATTTGACTGTTAATTTAACTTGTTGATTGTAGGCTACAAATGGACCCAAATGGACCCTTACATGTTATTTGTAACTCTGAGAGTGTACAGATGTGGACTCTCACGGGCCAATTTGGTTACATTTGTACACTCTGAGTTAAAGTTAGGGCCACGGATAAGGGACAACTTTTTTTATTTACATACTAGTCCATATCTAAACAACATCATCAGTTTCTTGTTTTCATACAAATAAATGGAAATGACTTAAAATGAGACGTTATGAAAAGGTGACCCCTAGTGGTAGCAGAATGGAAGTGCACAGTAATCTCAGACATCAGAAGTGGAGGAAGCTGCTGTTCTGCTGCACTATATTGACAGTACATATATTGCCTATAAATGAACCGTGTAAATGTGTAGCATTTAAAACCAGATATATTTGCAATGCTTTGGAAGCCTCTACTGTAAAAGGTTAAATTAAATGCATATTTATGATTATAAATAGCCTTGTTTATAGGAGTTTAGGGGAGTTTATCAGGGTGGAGTCCTGACATCACAAAACTGCTCCACTGAATGTTGGGGGTGGGGCAGATTTAGCTGTTCAAAAAGCTTTATTCCAACATTTATAAAACATATTTATTTATGAAAATGTGGGGGTGGGATTATAAATGATACTTATAGTATCATTTGCCATAATTGTAATTTTCTAGCATTTAAAATGATCTGTTGCCCTGACATAGACCACAGCATCCGTATTCTGGGGAAAACCTTCGCAGAAACTAGCAGATCTACCAGCTTGTCGATCGGCTATTTTCATGGAAGACAAAATTACTGTGTAGGTCAAATAGTTTGAGGGAAATGTAAAGCAGTGATTCTGATTTGGTTCCAGGGGGTCCACAGCAAAATTAGTAAATATAGCATCACAATCATTTTAACCACTTTATCTATTTATATGATGGCTATTCAAAAATTGCAGATCTACAAGCTCACAGCTTGTGCATTCAGATGGGGGGGGGGGGTCCTTGACATGAAAAAGTTTTGAGAAGCACTGATGTAAAGGTGTCTGAAACATGTCTGTCCGTCCCTCCCTCACACAGCTGGTGGAGAACCCAGAGTTTGAAACATGTCCTCCTTGTCTGTGTGTCTGTCCCTCCCTCCCTCACACAGCTGGTGGAGAACCCGGAGTTCGCCGAGATGATCCGAGAGGACGCGGCGGCCGTGGAGAACCGCCACAAGACGGACTCCATCCCGCTGGTGGACGACATCCGCTTCCACATCGCCAGCGACGTGCAGACGTACAGCGCCATCGAGGAGGCCGACCAGAAGCTGGTCGCCCTGGAGACGCTTCTGGCCAACATCGACCTGGAATGCTGAATGTGCTTTTAGTTTGTTAACCCCCATTCAGACCGGGGAACGCATCTTTGTGTCATTTTAAGATTTCTTTGGGCTATTCAAAAATAGCAGATCTACAAGCTCGTCCCTGTCCCGAACGGCCTTTTCCCATGTTGTTGATGCGCAAGAGGGCGGGTGGGGAGAGAGTCAGCGCACTGAAGTCAAGGCACAGACTACTGTGTTGTTGACGGACAACGGATGCACGCTTATGAGAAACAACAAAAATAAAACCTAGCAAAACAGTTGCGTGCATTAGCGCAAGATGAGGATAAAGGAAACATTGTCTAAATGTCCAGTTTGCTAATTCACAACTACTGTGCCAGATAATCCCCACACCAAGAGAGTAAAAAAATAAAAAACGTTTCAGTCATTATTCAGTCCGACTTCACTGTAGCCTTTTCATAAATTATATTTGTATTTAGGCTGTCCTGAAAGTTTATAATATTTAGAGAAATTTAAAGTTTCAAATACAAAAGTAGTAGTAGTTGTGAATTAGCAAACTGGACATTTAGACTGAATGTTTCCTTTATCCTCATCTTGCGCTAATGCACGCAACTGTTTTGCCAGGTTTTATTTTTGTTGTTTCTCATAAGCGTGCATCTGTTGTCCGTCAACAACACAGTAGTCTGTGCCTTGACTTCAGTGCGCTGACTCTCTCCCCACCGCCCCTTGCGCATCAACAACATGGGAAAAGGCCATTCGCGTCCCTGTCGTATGACGACACCCTTAACACGCTGAAGTATGCCAACAGGGCCAAGGAGATAAAGACCTCGCTGAAGAGCAATGTTGTCACCCTGGACAGTCACATTGGCCAGTATGGATTGATATGTGAAAAACAGCGACAAGAGATTGACGAGTTGACCCGCGGACCCTCATCTCAAAATATTTAGTTCTAGGGACCCCCCAGAAGCAAAGATTTGAGTAAAAAAAAAAGAAGCAGATCTACAAGCTCTTTGCGCGGCTATGAGCTTGTAGATCTGCTATATTTTTAATAGCCAAAGAAATAAAAAAAATTACAGATGTGTTCCCGGTGTTCCGGCCAGTTATACTTATTGTTTTTTGCCCCTGATTTTCTCATCAGCCCAGTAGGGGTGCAACAGTTAATCAATCTAAATGATTTAATCGATTATATAAAAAAACGTTTTCTTTTCTCTTTTTTACCCATAAGACCTGAGGCCGATTCTACAACTGCCTTCCAAATCGGTAGTTCGCACACGCAAGATTTTTCAAAAATAGCAGATGTACAAGCTGGCTGTACGAGCTTGTAGATCTGCTATTTTTGAATAGCCAACGCTAAAATCTAAAATGAAACTGACGCTTTCCCGGTTTGATGAAATTTTTGGGGGCTTTTCTGCCTATAGTGATAGAGTCGAGATTTGACGCGAAACAGGGAAAGAGTGGGTATTGACATGCAGCAAAGGTAAATCGGGAATCGAACCTAGGACGTCAGAGCCTAGATCACAACGCCACGTTGTGGAGCTTTTAGTTTCGGCTGTTTTCGCTATTTTATCGCACGATACAGTTGTATGGCTAAGTGTAAAACAGAGCTTGGTCAGACTAATCGATTTAGTCCATTATTGAAAAAATACATGTCTTTTGTTGATATATAAAAATATATAAGTGCGTCTCGATTATTTGTTAATTCTGAAAAGTAATTGGTTGAACATTTTGGTAAGAAAATAATGGATAGTTGCAGCCCTACAACTCTGTAAGGGTGCGTGGCTCAAAGTCTTTATGCCACAGCTCAGCAGTGAGGCGTGGTTAGCAGGTCCACTGTCGTGGTTGATTCAAGGTGAGCTTGTCAGCAGAGATAATGGAACGTCACTTTTGGCCAAATACCATCTAAAGGGGAGCTTAAAACATCGAACTTAACACCCAGAATGAATGAAACCACAGGTTGGCATATAGGCAAACATTAAACCGCTTTGAAAATGCTACAAATACTGGAGGCGGGCTGTAAATAAGCACTGTTTGTAATATAAATGTTTTTTGTTTGTTTTGGAAGTCCTTCGAAAGAGTTAGGTGTCTGAAGAGATCGGGTGAGAGTAATCTTCCATGGTAAGAGCCGGTAGGATAATGAGAAGCGATGAGGAAAATGTAGTTTTACTTTATATTGTATGTTTTCTATGTTTTAGTTCATTTAGGTCTACAGTATATATTTTTCAAAAGGGTTGACTTTGTTAGAGCCGAGACTTTATTTTAGAGGGAGCCATTTATGTTCGCTGCTGATACCTTTTTTTAAAAAGATTATTCCTAGACCAGATGTTCCCAAAACGTACAAATATACATTTATGAATGACTCACTTAAGCCCTATTTTAAAATGTACAACCTCAGTTTGTCGCATTGTGAGCTTGTAGATCTGCTACTTTCACTAATTGTTTTCTGAACATGTTTTGAAAAATCTTTTTTGAAGAAATTGGGGGGAAAAGTAGGAAAGAAAAACTGGCCCTATGTTTGGGAACACTTATCCTAGGGAAATGGATCTTGGACATAAAATATCAAATCATTTTATAGTCTAATGTTTATACAAGATGGGTAATGATTAAATTGAGTACCTATTATATCATCCAGTTTGCATTATGAGTGCATGAATGCAGTTCATAGTATGGCAGATAGAATGGAGACTAGCTACCTACGTCGAGTAGCTTCCATCTTAAACATAATAACCTGAAAATAGCTTAGCCTGATAGGGTAGTTTTGAGCATTGCTGTGGTTTTCAAATCGTACCCACGGTGTGTGTATATTGTGAATATTCAGCACTTTAATTTTCTTTTTCACGGAAACGGACAAAGGCATCGTTAACATGTGATAATTATCAATTGACTATATAGTAGTCATTTGTATAATCCTCCAGAGTGACATAAGATTCCACAATAATATCACAAGTCACCTAATATAATATAATGACAGACAACAGAAAAACAGTTGAATACAAAATAAATATGTTTTCTGCTGGGCCTTATTTGGATACTCTTCTACGATTCACCGCACTTCACAAGTATAACATTCCTGTGCTGTGTAGAGCAGTGGTTCTCAACCTGTGCGTCGGGACCCCCAGGTGGGTCCCCCATGATCTTTTTGGGGGTCCCCAGATGACAGTGAAGTACAGTAAATTTAAGGACTAAAGACCTTTTTAATACCTTGCCTCCAAAGAAGGAAAAAATAACATAACATAACAAAAGTAATCAACAAACTATACTATAAAAACTGGTCAAACATTTGGCCAAATTGTCAAATGATATAAGAGGCAAAAATTGTGAAATTGTGAAAATAGCCGATCTACAATCTCAAAACGAGGCGTTGTGAGCTAGTAGATCGGCTATTTTCACAATATTTATCTGTGGAACCGAGTCAAACTAAATGTAATGCCTCAACTCCTTCAGGGGGTCCCCAGTTCAAATATGATTATTTTAGGGTGTCGCGACATGAAAAGGTTGAGAACCACTGGTGTAGAGGCTGGGTGGCATGGACAGAATCTAATAATCTCCATTATTTTGACCAAATACCTTTATCGATATGGTGATGATAATATGGTATTGTGACGATAATAATGCATTATCATAATAATATAACAATAATGATAATAGCAAAATAGCCGATACAAACTGGTTGTAGATTGGATATTATTGCAATTTAATCTTTATAATAAGTTTAAATAGGGCTTAAATGATTGAGCCCTCCTTATGCCATATTATACGATATCCAAAATATAAAACGATATCTAGTCTCATCATGATATCGATATGTCATTCATATTGTATAGCCACACTTGCTTTACTCTAAAATATGAATGAACTGTGTTCATGCCCTAAATGTAAATGAATGTCCTGCTACTCTGGGAAACTACCACCATTTATGTCTGTTATGAAGTGTCATTTAACTTGGAGGACAGTGGATATGAGCATTATGTTTTTTCATAAATGTTTGTGACCCAAATAAAAAATGAATACATGCATAATGTCTGGAGCCAGTATTTGAATTTACAAAGTAAACCTTTTTGAAAATCAAACGTTAAGATAACTCTTTTCAATATCCATCCAATATGTGATTTCAGAATACTGTAGTTTTTTTTAGAAAATAAAATCTATATTATTTATATAAGTAATAGGTATTACTTTAAAAGTTTTGTTTATTCTTACATATTTTCCTTTTTTTTAAAGAATGTTTCTCGGTGGGTGGACAGAAGTAGAGAAGAGATAAATTGATGTTTGCATAGATAGTTTATAAATAAGGGTGGGACATAACATAATGTTAACACTGATTTTGATGTCATAGCGCCTTGAAGAGAGAAATGTGTGCAGGAAAGAACATCCCAGTCTTAAGCCCCAACTTAAACTGTACATCACAGACCTTACACTGACAATATTACCTCTCGAAATCAACCCTAAAAGTCCTCGTCATGAGCGGTGGAAGCAGGTAAGGCTGACTAAGAGTGCTCTGGTAAAACGTTTACACAATAACATTACATTACTGACAATATTATGGGAAACTACCTGCACAAATCACCATTGTTAGGCCACGGTTCTCATTGCGTGACGTCAGACCAGAGCTCAGACTGACTATATAAGGTGTTGTAGTAAATACCTCTAATATGTAATCTTTCTAAAGGCAAGGAAGATGTCACAAATAGCGTATAACAGCTTGTGGGCGAAAGCCATGGAGGCTTTGGGCGTACTCCTGACTGATGAGGAGCCGGTTCAACAGGAGGTTAAGGGAATCGATTATTTCCCGACAATGGCCAGATTTTACATCCGTTATGTGCAAGCCTTTAGGGGCCTGGAGGAGGCCTATGACCAGATCGTCCACCCCCAGAAGAGGCTGCTCCTACGTGAGATCCTGGACGGAGTGATAGGGAGAGTGTTGGAGCTCAAGAATGAAATGGTGGAGGTTGAGTTCTCAGAGTTCCACTACCTGGATCATATTCTACAAGAGCTGAAGCTCTCACCCGCAGAGCTCGAGATCCCCATCCCTCACTATTTCATTGTCGAACACAGAAAGGAAATTGCAGAGCGACAGGGGATGGTCACGGACATTCTCAAAGAGATAGAAGCAAAAAAGGAAGCAGAAAGGGAAGCAATAAGGAGGGCGGAGGAAGAAGCTGAAGAGAACAGGAACTCGGATGAGGAAGAGGAGGTGAGGTATAGGCCACCAGAGAATGATGATGAGGAGATCCAGAAGGATGAGGAGAAGCCAAAGGAGGACGAGGAGAACGAGAACGGTAAGGAAAAGCAGATGTCTAAGAAGGAGAAAGAGAGGGAGAAGCAGGCGAAGCTGAAGGAGAAGGAGAAGGAGAGGCTGCAGAAGCAGATGGAAAAGGAGCGGCAGGAGAAGGAGGATAAGGAGAGGCAGAGGAGGGCCAACATGGACCGCGGGGAGGCCGCCCAGAATGCGTCTGCGGTCAGCATTCAGTCCTTGTGGAAAGGTTGCATGGACAGGAAGGCGACGAAGAAGCTCCGGGAGGAAGAGCTGAAGTTTCTGGGCATGATGGACTCGGGGCTCGAGCATCCCGCCCCCGAGGACAACACTACCCTCCAGGCCACCAAGGCCCGAAGGCGGGTTAAACAGCAGGTGCACGAGAAGCAGTACGAGATAGCCATAGTGACCATCACGGACGACATGTGGAAAGTGGAGGCCGTCACGATGGCCGCGGCCATGAAAGAGGAGATCCGCCAGTGGATCAACGAACTCTTTGTAGAAAAAGGATCTTATCCGGACCTCCCCAGCGAGGACGACGGAGGCTCGGCTCTCATCGTGGCGGAGAAACAGAAAGCAGAGGAGCTCGCCGCGGGATTGGAAGACGACGATGCCAGCAAGAAGGAGAAGGAGCCAAAGAAGAAGGAGGAGGGGAAAAAGGGGGATAAAAAGGGAAAGGGAGAGGACGAGGAGAAGCCTCAGGTAGTGCATCTGAAACCGTCCATGTTTCTGGACGACATAGAGGTGGCGCACAAGATGTTTGCGGACGTGTGGCACAAACGTGACGAGTCAAAGAACTTC
The DNA here is from genome assembly GCF_963280865.1 of Gymnoscopelus braueri. Lineage (NCBI taxonomy): Eukaryota > Metazoa > Chordata > Actinopteri > Myctophiformes > Myctophidae > Gymnoscopelus > Gymnoscopelus braueri. The sequence goes on from NC_137614.1 coordinate 8,387,686, forward strand.
ATCCAAAGGCATGACGATGAATTGATCAGGGAGATGCAGCGGAAAGTGGTCGAGCCGGAGCTAAGACTACAGGTGGATGAACAGATGAGGACGGAGTTGGAAGAAATGAAGAAAGCAGAGGAGGAGCGTAAAGCCGCGGAAGCCAAGGGGAAAAAGGGCGCCAAGGGGGGCAAGGGTAAGAAAGGTGGTAAGAAAGGGGGGAAGAAAGGTGGGAAGGGTAAGAAAGGTGACAAGAAAGGAGGGAAGGGTGGGAAAAAGAAGAAAGAGGAAATTGACATCACGGCCGACAGGACTCTGGACTCTCTTTGTCAGGAACTGGTGGAGTGTGGCTTGTTAAAAAGGGCAGAACCTTGTAAGATGCGTGATTACCTTGGCGACTACAGCTACCTCGGGCACACATTGAGACAAGAAGACGTTGAGGTCATGCCTTCCCTGTCTGACGTGCGGCAAGTCATAACTTTGTTCGCTATCTTACCTTTAGGCTCCCAGTTGGTCCATGAGAAGGCTCCTCTGATTAAAGCCATACTGCTGGCAGGGCCAACGGGCGTAGGTAAGAAGACGTTGGTCCATATCGTTTGCCAAGAGGTAGGTGCCAACCTATTTGACCTGTCGCCGGCGAATATAGTTGGGAAGTACCCGGGCCAGGAAGGCCTCACCATGATGCTTCACATCGTCTTTAAAGTTGCCAAACTCATGCAGCCTTCAGTGGTGTGGATTGGAGATGCAGATAAGATGTTTAACAAGAAAGTTCCCAAGGAGGACAAAGAGTTAGACGTCAAACGCTTGAAGAAAGACTTACCCAAGGTCCTCAAGGCGCTCAAAGCGGGGGAACGTGTTCTAGTCCTGGGGACATCAAGGGATCCGACGAACACTGACATCAAGACAGTAACTAAGGTATACAATAAAATTCTATGCATACCAAAGCCTGACTATTCCTCGAGATACCTACTTTGGAAACAGCTAATCAGGAAACAAGGAGGTGAGGTGACCAGTGCCCTGGACCTCAGTGCCCTGTCCAAGATCTCTGACGGCTACACCCCGGGTCTTATGTTGCAGGTGATCGGCAGCATCCTGACCGAAGACCGCATCTTGCAGCTGGCCAAGAAACCACTGACTGCTGAGGAGTTTGTTGAGCCCTTGTCCAAGATTGAGCCGGTCACTCAAGCTGAAACGGCCCTCAAGGGCTGGGATGCAAAGACTCCTCTGGGAAAGAAACGGGCTAAGGTTGCCAAAGAAAAGGAAGAAGCGGCAGCAGAGAAACAGAAAGGAAAGAAATAAGATTGTGATTCTTACCCAAATTAAATGAATTCAATTGCGATGGACTCCATTTATTTCTAAATTATTTTTTACTGACCAACCTAGTCAATGGCTGTATTTTCACCGTGTCAATTACTGTTATTTTTTAATAGATCCTTATTTTTATTTATTTACGGACACCAAGCTAGTTAACGGTTGTATTTGCGTCATATAATTCACATCATTTGTATCACACGTGGGCCGCTACTAATGCAATAGTCTTCCAGAGTTTCTTTCAATTAAATTGCATATACATTTAAATGTATTCATTTATCCTGAAGGTCCAGATGGGATGGTTTTATTCCAATTGTCACTACTTTGAGTGTTTATTGTATTGACAAAGCTTGGCTTGTGAAGAATTAATCCACAACATTCACTTACAAAGGTTAATGGTAAAATATCTATTTATACATTGTTGTTTATTCTTTATTGTGTTTACTTAGGCTAATTAAGTAGTATTGTAAATTGTTTTAGACTTGTCTGAGACTATAGGACTAAAAGGAATATAAGAACATAGAATTGTAAGATTATAAATCAATGGATTAAGCTGATGTTGGTAGAGCCCAACTCTCTTATCAAAGTTGTGAGACACAGTTAAGCTAGCCGTTGTGATGCGATGCATTGTAGAACTTGTTACTTTAAGTTTGGGGAATATTTCATATTTTGCTAGCCTTAATGTTTAAACTGAAAAGATGAAGCTATCTTGTTAAAGACTTATGATAAATTTGGCTCTTTTAATTACTTTCTTCTAGATTAAAAAATTGAAGATACTGTATATACTCTTGCACATAGTGGCATTTGTGGTCTTTTAATGACGCTCCTAAATACCTGTGTTCAGCGGTAACAAAGTACATTTGTTTGTACTTAATTACCGTCCTTTTTTTATTTGGGAAACTCAACATTTCCCTTAATGCACCAGTAGGCAAATTAGCGTTGGTAGGCAATGGTTTGTGTAGTGTGTGACGTCAGACCACACATCTGACAGCCTATATAAGGAGGAGTGTTGTATGGAAAGAACTGTATGATTGTACCTAGAGTCATTCGGACAGGGGTCTGTCCTCTATAGCCTTGCTGACTTTAGTTTTGATCTTCAAACAGATTTCCAACCAAACAGCAAGGAATCGACATTCACCAAGGTCACAGCGTGACCATATGGAGGGTTCGGAGGACAATGTGATCGATTTCTCGGCACTGGAGAGAGAGCTGTCGTCTGCGGTGGAGGCTGACCGGAGGCACAGCAGAGAGAATGACGCCAAACTTCGAGCCGTGAGCCAGAGAACGCAATCCTATGAAGAGTTCAGAGACATCGTTTTGGCCAGCAACCTGAAGCCTCTGGCGAAGGCTGACAAGAGGGGAACTTCTCGCACACCACCCTGGAACCCTCTGGTCTCAACTAGCGACAGATTGAATCCACAAGTCTCCATTGGCAACACACACAAACCGGTAGCCTCACCAGCAGCAACAGCAGCAGCAGACGCGCCAGGTCCAACAAGCTCAGCAGATTGCACAACCGGTGCAGGCCCGGCGATTTCTGCCACCACAGCTGCAGGCCCTCCAGCAGCAAGTCATTATTTGGGATCCTACGATTCTGCAACATGAGTGTGACGGGGACGAATGCAGCAACAGCAACCTTGACTCCTGCATGCTCATCGGTGGTGTAAAGTAACTAAGTACATTTACTCAAGTACTGTACTTAGGTAAAATTTTGAGGTACTTTTACTTTTCTGGAGTATTTCCAATTGTCTATACTTTTACTTCTACATCTCAGAGGCAAATATTGTACTTTTACTCCACTATAATTATTTGAAAACTTTACTTGTTACTTTGCAGATATAAGTTTTAAATTACATTATAAAACATCAATTAACCAGTTTAGCCCTATTTTATACCTAGGCTATTTGAAAATAGCCGATCTACAAGCTCAGATGCGACGCGTTGTGAGCTTGTAGATGTGCTATTTTCAAACATTTTAGTACTTTTACTTTTGGTACTTTAAGTACATTTTGATACCAATACTTTAGTACTTTTACTCAAGTGAATTTTGTATTCCGGACTTTTACTTGAGACAGAGTACTTCTACATTGCAGTATTAATACTTTTACTTAAGTAAAACATTTGAGTACTTTTTCCACCACTGATGGTCATCACACCATTCAAGGCCAGGTCCTGCAGAGTTAGCCCATGGTGCTCAGTATGTCACCCAGCAGCCCCAGCAAGCAGATCCTGCTTCAGCAGAGCAGATGCAGCAGCCTGGTGGCATGCAGCGCCTGTCATATAGGCGCTTCGAGCTTGTAGATCTGCTATCTTATTTATTTTTTTATCGTGAAAATGTGTGTAAATCTTTGAATATATATGTTTTTTAAAGTGAACATTTTTAACTCAAATCTTTGCTTCTGGGGATTCCACAAATGTATTCTAAATCCTAACAGTTCCTTTTTTTTGTTTGTTTTTTTGTCTGTTGCTATAACTTTTTTCATGTCAAGGACATATTTCTCCGCGGACCCCCTTCTGAAAATATTTTGTTCCAGGGACCCCCAGAAGCAAAGATTTGAGTTAAAAATGTATATATATATATATTCAAAGATTTGCACACATTTTCACGATTTGTTTAAAAAAAAAATAGAAGATCTACAAGCTCATGAACTTGTATATCTGCTATAAATGAATAGCCAAAGAAATCTTAAAATGACACATGCATTCCCTGTCTTAATGGATTAACCCGCTGCAGGGAGGCTTTCCCCAGCAGACGGGAGGCATCATTCAGCCACGACAGAACGCCCTCACCCTGGTGAAACAAGGTAGATAGACCTTAGCAACAGCCATGACAGCTCACCATGGTCAGGCAAACGGCTCACATTTCAACAGGCCTAGGGGTTGCTGACGAACAAACAACAGCCACAAGGCCAGCCCCAGTCCCCCACTATGCTACAGGTGGACAAAGCAGTGACACCTCAAAAAAGGATGAGGAGGATGTACGTACAGTGGTGGAAAGTAACTAAGTACAATTTTGAGGTATTTGTACTTTCCTTGAGTATTTCCAATTTCCAATACCTTAATTTACTTCTACTCCACTACATCTCGGACCCAAATATTGTAATATTGTACTCCACTACATTTATTTGACAACTTTAGTTACTAGTTACTTTGTAGATTTTGATTATTATTAAAACATACATTAACCACTTCAGCCCCTATATACATTTCGTCCATTTGAAAATAGCCGATCTACAAGCTCACAATGCGTCGCGATGCGACGTATTGTGAGCTTTTAGATCTGCTATTTTCAAAAGATTTTTATACATTTGAAAACTTGAAATGGGACATTCTGCATACTTTTACTTTAAGTACATTTTGATACCAATACTTTTGTAATTTTTTATTCTAGACTTTTACTTGTAACGGAGTATCTTTACATTGCAGTATTGATACTTTTACTTTTACTTACTTTTTCCACCACTACGTATGATGGAGATGAAAACAAAGATGGAGGCAACGAGGGACAAAAGGAGGAGGAGCCGCTGAACAGTGGGGATGACGTGAGTGACAAAGAGGACTAAGAGCTGTTACAAATGCAAAGGAATGTAGTGGTGTGCCAGTCAGTATGGCAATATCCACAAGTACAAATGGAATGAATCTGAATGGGCGAGACTATGCCTTTCTTCAAGGCCATCCGGGATGGTGAAACACAAATAGTGGCAGGGATTTGATAACTCAGGATAAGGAATAATATCGAAATAATAACGTTTTTGTTTCTTCCCTTTTTAGGTTTTTTATTGAGAGCCAGAAATTTCTTTTTTACCTTTCTTCTCCTAATTTTGTCATTATGCCAATTCATCCTCCACAGCTTGTTCTGTGTATTGCCACTGCAATTGTACCGTACTGGCCCACCTGCCTTTGAGGAGCCCCATTGAGAGGACCTAGCGCCTCCATTCTACTCTTCAGCAGCTGACAGGTGCGGCCCCAGCCCGTAGGAGTTGCTGATGCAAATATTGTCCTCCCTGCACGGATATATATATATATATATATAGCACACACTTTTAACTACTAGACCTTTTAATTAGATACATAGACACCTTTAAGTGCAATCAGCAGGTTGAAGACACACTGAACTATTAGACTGATTTACGGGTTGAAGACACACTGAACTTTTAGACTGATTTACAGGTTGATAATCTCTCAAGAACAGCTTCTGCACTGCATTGGAATCTGTCGGGGAGGTTCGTCATAACATGTGCGCATGGGCGTGCCTTCAGATCAGGAAGCAGGCCGCGCTTTACCCAATCAAATGTAGTGGGCGGGATTCACGTGTCCGTCGATCCTTCCCCCCTCGAAACAAACCGAAACTAATTTAACAATAGCGTCCGCAGAGCAGACAAAACCACGGAAAGATATTCACATTTTAACTTACTCTTTCATCATAGAAACAAGTGGGCTTATAACCAATACGATCCATGTTCTCTGGGAGAAGTGGTGTTAGTGTTCCGTGTAGAAATATTGTTAGTGGGAATGAAAACATAGTCGCACCAACCGGAAGTGATGCGCTGAAGGCATACAACAAACACCGGTTTCCTTGCGCTCTGGCGTTACGTTTTCTTCCGCCCAGAGCCAACAGACATAGAACAAACAGCAGAGGGCGCTGTTTTTCATTTTCAGTTGGCGATGGGTTCCCAGATTGACAGGTTGAAGACACACTGAACTATTAGACTTTTATAAAAAGAAGAAAATAACGCATGAATGATTTAACTTTAGCTTTTAAATGCAATAGAAATAATCCTATGAGCCTTTTATTACAATGTATATAGGGCTAGATAATTTAGTGATACAACTCATGGTTAAAAGGGGAAATATATTAAAATGGTGTGAAAATAGCCGATCTACAAGCTCACAATGTGCGACACATTGTGAGCTTGTAGATCTGCTATTTTCAAAAGATTTGTATTAATTTTACACATCTGAAAACTTGTGAAATGGGACATTCTGCATAATGAGTATTTTTGGTACATTTTGATACCAATACTTTTACTCAAGTAAATTTGGAATTCTGGACTTTTACTTGTAACAGAGTATTTCTATAGTGCAGCATTGATACTTTTACTTAAGTAGTAGTTTCCACCACTGGTTAGCATTAGCAACAGGCTTTGGACGTAGTGGTTTCACAACACTAAACTGACTGAATTCTCTTTGCTTCAGGATCATAGGACTCCAATAAGAGTGTCTCACTCTTATGTGTTATTATGGACATAATCTACAATAAATGATGATTCTGTGTGTTTTTCATACCAGTTGTAGTTCTTCACAGCTTGTTCTCAGCAACCAAAACAAACCACCTGGAAGGAAGTGAACATTACAGAAAGCAGTTTCTGAATATATAGAGAAGGCGCCCTCTGGTGGGAAAAACATGCTATGACACCTGTAAAGTTTCCAGTAGCCCTATGACTCATATGGGTATAAATGACCATAACAATGATAAGATCAGAAAATCAGAATATAGAGCTTTAACATAAGGTAGGGTAAGTGATTTGTTTTGGTTAAAACAATTTTTTTGTTAAAAGGTTAAAGCACTATATTATGATAGTAATCATTGCTATCGAGTGTTTGTTCAGTAACAGGAGTCTCCAGCTCTTTATTAAACAGAAAATACAATGTCAGGTAGGTGGCAAATTCAGCCAATCAGGAGAGAGTACCCATTTATCAGCTTAATTTTTTATAGCGTTCCAGTTCCAATTCTGTCTGCTCATTTCTTTTGTGTCACCACGTCTGAGTTCTCGATCCTGACCTGAAAATGCAGTTTCTGTTCATTAAAGAGGTGGAGAGACATGTCTCCATATACATTCATATTCAGATTAAGTAATCTTTAAAGATTAGTTAAAAGGTTGAAGCTCTATATAGTGATACATACTGAGACAGGATGATGCCTGTATAATACATGTAACAATTTAATGTGAGAGTCCAAATATAAACGCCAACACAATGAGTAGGGCACAGCAGGGAATCGAACCCCGTCCCAGTAAAACCAGGAGCTCCATGCCTGCGCCTTTGTTGTGTTTTTTTGTGGGGTTTTTTAACGCGAACAACGCGGCGCAAATTAAACACGACGCAAAACCCCTAGCAGCAGCAAAAGGAATAAAAACATGCTTCTTACCTTGAACACCAAGCTTCACTGCATAGAAGCAGCTCTTCAACAAGCAGCATAGAGTTCCTACCTTATGTTTTCTTCTGGTGACCTTTCTTCTTTGACATTATATCCTGAAAAGACAGAGGCACAGTTGTGTCCAGTTGTGTAGGCCTACATGACCATGGTCACATTTAGGAAAACATGTATGCACCCTTGTGGATGTAGCTTTGCCAGCCCCACCCACACTTCTAATTACCAGTGGTGGAAAAATAAAGTATCACCAAATTGTAACCAAATGGACCCTTACTGGTCTAACTCTGAGAGTGTACACATTGTAGCCAAATGGACCCTTGCATTTGTTCACTGGTCTAAAAGGAATCAAATGGACCCCAACAGGTCCATTTGGTTCCAGTTGTACACTGTCAGAGTTGAAATGTAAACGTTTAAGAACCATTGGTTTAGATGATGTGGTGTATTCAAGACTGAAGGCCACAACAAATATGAAATATGATATAAATGCATTGTTTCAGTAAAGTAAGGAGGAAGCCGGAAAAGTACTAGGGTTAAAAAATAGCACTCTAAATCAAGGAGACTGAGGCACACAGCAAGAAAAGAAGCACAGTTAGAGTCAAGTTAAAATAAGGCAGTGAGACCTTTTTGCTATGAACAGGTGCCCCATAGGAAGATTCCCTTTGAAGCTGTGACCACTATTGTAAAATATCTGCTTTGGGATGCAAGGTAAATATGGAATCCCCAGAGTCATGAGGACAGCTGACTTTGGGGGAGCAGAACCAGTTGCTATGATTTGACCTGTTCAAAGTATTTTAAATCTCTAGATAACTTGGCTAAAATTATAAAGTACAAATAATTAAACTTAATGTGAAAATACAATGATATTCTGATATAAAACCCAGAACCTGTTGAATATACATAAGACGCACTGTATCAAGGATTTCTACTCTTACTGCTTTAACAAGAACTGGACTAAAGATCACAGAGCAAAGAATCAATGAGGTTTACATACTAAAATAGTAACCAATGGACATTCTTTAAGTTTCTTTTCATAGAACTACATGCTAGTATAAATAAGTCACGGTGGATAAATGTTTATTTACGCTAAAAGCTCCAAAATGAACCTGTATTTTAAATAAGACTGTATGAGTGTAAGTTTGGTTTGCAATGATTTAATGAAGTAACTTTTGGTCTCATTCTAATGTGTGTGAAATATTGAATGTAGATAATTGAAAGAAGATTTGTGTAACTAATGAAATCAAGTAACAAATGTACTGATTATGATACAGGCTTAAGACTGAATAAGGTTGGGCCTGGGGCCTGTTCCTCAAAAGGTGAATTAAAAAAGCCTGGCCTTAAGCCAAATCCAGGCTTGACAAAGTCGGGTCCGAAAAGCCTCGTTTATTCCGTTCCTCAGACGCCAAGCCAGGCTGAAAAGGAGCAACTTTGTCGAGCTAGGCTATGTCAAGACAGGCTGTGTCCAGCCAGGATAATAAAGCCAGGCTGAATGGGCGGGGATTCGCCGGCGACGTATTTCTATAAAAGACCATGAACTCGAGCACAGATTCCTTGAACTTGACCAATCACGGAGTCCAAAACCAGAGCAGCGTTCTTCTCTGTGGCTGAATAGCAGCACTGCAGCAGCTCATGAAATCATACAAGGAAGTAAAATGTATTTAAGCAAGAAAGGAAACGCGACCGCAATAAATAGATCCAGGGAGAAAGCATGGCAAAGTTGTGTGTGTGTGTGTGTGTGTGTGTGTGTGTGTGTGTGTGTGTGTGTGTGTGTGTGTGTGTGTGTGTGTGTGTGTGTGTGTGTGTGTGTGTGTGTGTGTGTGTGTGTGTGTGTGTGTGTGTGTGTGTGTGTGTGTGTGTGTGTGTGTGTGTGTGTGTGTGTGTGTGTGTGTGTGTGTGTGTGTGTGTGTGTGTGTGTGTGTCTGTGTCTGTGTCTGTGTCTGTGTCTGTGGCAGGCAGGCAGGCAGGCAGGCAGGCAGGCAGGCAGGCAGGCAACGGGACGGGGGCCACAACGGGACGGGGGGGGTTGACCGCGACGGGATGAGCGGGACGGGACGAGACACGCAATAAATAACCCCACATTTGCAAGACCACTTTGGTAGAGGTTTGGGTTGTGTAGTTACCTTGCCATCATGATGTAACTCCAAAGGTGGACAAGAAATTAAAAATAATTTCTCCATTGACTAGAAATTGATAATTTAAAATATGCTCCTCATTGACTTACAAAGAGGTTCCTTTAAACCCTTAACTAATAATTTTTATATATATATATATATATATATATATATATATATATATATATATATATATATATATATATATATATATATATATATATATATATATATATATATATATATATATAAATTATTAGTTACGGGTATATGTGTGTGTATGTATGTGTCAGACATTTTTTATAATATTTTAAAAAAAATGTAATATATGATCAAACATCTAACAACAAGATGAACTATAGTGTTAACTATAACAGAGTGACAATTACATATCACATGAGTCATTGTGAAACAATTATGATTATGATTCATGGTCACACACTATTTCAGTAATTAATTTGATTATATCTTATTGTATTTATTTCATTTTATTTGAATGCAGGGTCATTAAAATGAGTCCATATACAAACACATGTTTTGAATTAACTGTGGAAAAACTTGAAGAACAAGGCACTAGATTAAGTAAGCTTGGCTGTTAGCCTGCTCCTGACCAGGCTAACTTCACAGCTAAATTGCCATAGTAACTAAGCTAGGCTTGCTTCAATTCTCTTTTGAGGAATCGGATAAGGCTAAACTTAGCCAGGGTGAACTGGCTAAACTAATCTTCAAGATAATTCACCTTTTGAGGAACCGACTCAGCTCTAATCCTGGCTAAATTAAGCCAGGATAGGTGGAAAAGCCAGGCTTTAGCTCTAATTCACCTTTTGAGGAACAGGCCCCTGGATACTAAGTTGCAGCTGGGTGATTATTCTGTCACTGAACGGCGGGTGTTAGATCCTGCCCCGGAGACAGTAGAATGTGTAGGCTATATAGGCTCCAACCAAGCTCAGTTAAGTGCCCAGTACAACTTTGACTCTCATTTGTTCGCCTTTTTGACAATAAAGTGATTGTCGAAACGACTCCTCCGGACTCCTCGAAAACTTGTGTGATTTTTCCCACCGGGAAACACCTCCTTTTCCGTCTTTCAAACGGGCTTATTCACGACAATGACACTATGAGCCATTGGAAATAGAATACAGAGAGACAGTGTAGTGTCTCAGTAAACTATAGGATCATAGAATACAGAGAGACGGTGTAGTGTCTCAGTAAACTATAGGATCATAAGAATGCAGAGAGACAGTGTAGTGTCTCAGTAAACTATAGGATCATAGAATACAGAGAGACAGTGTAGTGTCTCAGTAAACTATAGGATCATAGAATGCAGAGAGACAGTGTAGTGTCTCAGTAAACTATAGGATCATAGAATGCAGAGAGACAGTAGTGTCTCAGTAAACTATAGGATCATAGAATGCAGAGAGACAGTGTAGTGTCTCAGTAAACTATAGGATCATAGAATGCAGAGAGACAGTGTAGTGTCTCAGTAAACTATAGGATCATAGAATAGAGAGACAGTGTAGTGTCTCAGTAAACTATAGGATCATAGAATAGAGAGACAGTGTAGTGTCTCAGTAAACTATAGGATCAGAGAATACAGAGAGACAGTATAGTGTCTCAGTAAACTATAGGATCATAGAATACAGAGAGACAGTGTAGCGATTTGAGCTAAAAAGCATTATTTTACACTTTGGCTATTCAAAAATAGCAGATATACAAGCTCATAACACGGCACTCTTGTATATCTGCTATTTTTGAATAGCCAAAAGAGATCTAAAATGACACGGATGCGTTCCGGGTTGAATGGATTAATGTACGTATATTTAAAGTAGCTTTGAACATAGCCCTAGAATGTCGATGATCTTACATACATTTCATGTATTTCAAATACACAGCCATAGAGCGGTAGCACAGTGATCTGTTCGGCAGAAAAGTGCTCTAAGCTGCGCCTGTACTCACCCAATAATTAATTCCTAGGACTTGGAGTCAGATATTGTTTCATATCCATTTGAAAGTTCTGCCAGAAAACGTTTGTTTAGTAAAATATCTCCACTCTTCCACAAGCTGCACACGGACAACATTCTGCACGGGCGAGGAGCCCGACTTGAGTGAAGGACAGAATTTATCAAAACTTCCTCTGATCACCATAAACGTCATCACAAATTGACAGGGAAGCACAAACGAATGGGGCACACAATTGACAGGTGCGTTGTGATTGGTGCGGGGTAATGAATCACACCACCTGCCAATTGTGTGCCCCAAACATTTGTGCTTCCCAAAGGAAGTTTAAATATATTCAGTCCTGCACTCATTCCAGGCCCCTCGCCCCTGACAGTAAGTCGTCCGTGTGCAGCTCATGGAAAAGTGGAGATATTTTACTAAACACACGTTTTCTGGCAGAACTTTCAAATGGAAACTAGAGGACAATATCTGAAAACGAACTAACGTCAAGCGACGCCCGGCACAAGCATCTCACAAAGCCCTGCCTGTCACTCAAGGAGTCTGACAGAGACCTACGGTAGAGAAGCCAAAAACGATGCCTCCTCTGGATTCAGAAAGTCCTGTGCCTCCTACTCAGGCCTGTCTCTGGATTGTTCTATTCTCGGGATCTGTAAGCCCCTCCCAATTGTCGTTTGGCACGTTCCATCAAGGGGTCATCTGAAGCTCGCACCCCAAAATCCAGGAGCATTTGGTCAATCGTTCCCCGAGTTATGCTACCGACAGAGATTCTGTACACAGATTTTTTTTTATGATGATGATGATGATGATGATGTTACCTGTGCGATGCCCGATGGAATGCATGTCCCTCCAGTTATGCAATACCCATTGGGCCTCATGCAGCAACCGTTCTTAAGAGGAAATTTCTTCTTAAACCCACACAAAAAGAAGTTTTTAAGAAGATTTTGGTATACTCCAATGTTTTCTTAGCTGTGATCTGTTCTCAGGTAAGAACAGAATCTACACACACTGAAGAGCACTCTTAGGGTGGCCTTTGAGTTCTTAAGTGTGACATGTTTGTGCAAAAAATAATTAATTCTCGAAGTTTCTTCAATTCTACAGTTGTATAATATAGAATTTAAATTACAATAATATTTTTATCATATCTTGAGCAAAAAAGGTTCTCAAAAGTGTGGTCTGGGGACCGCCAGGGGTCCTTGAGGGAGTTCCAGGGGGTCCACAGCAAACGAGGAACAGTTTAATCACTTTAACCCTATTTTATACTTTGTTTGAAAATAGCGCGTCCCATTACTGGCCATTTTGAGCTTGTAGATCGGCTATTTTCGAAACATTTTGATAAATCTTGAAAACATTTCCCTAGCAGAAAATATTTTCAGGTGGGGGTGTGCAGCCAAATGCATGTCAATGTGGGGGTCCTTGACATGAACATGTTTGAGAACAACTGCTTTAGAGTTTTCAACGGGTCTGCAATTACAATCTAACCCAAACGGACCCGGTTGAGTTGAAGCCCAAGCCCCATACCCACCCCATAACCCCCCACCCAACCCACCCTCATCGCCCCCCCACATCCCCACCCCCATATCCCCGACATTCGCCACACCCCCATTTTCCAGTCCCCTTCCTACCTGAAAGCCCCACTACACCCACCCGTCATACCCATCCCCATACCCCCCACATAGCCTCCTACACCCCTCCTTGCACCACCATATCACGCACCACACCCCTATTTCCACCCCATTACATACCAAGCAGCTGCTACCTTAAAGACCCTCCATATCCACCCACCAGCTTTCAGTAATAAAATGTTTTATATCCACTACTAACGCTACTCCTGAACTTGAAATATGGATAACATATTTAACAGCTAATTTCAGCAAATGTACATTGATGTCTAGTGGTGATATGTTGATTAATGTGAGAGAAATAATAAAAAACATTCATTAATTAATTCAATAATTTGTTGTTCACTTCAGAAGTACCTCCACAGAACTATTAATTTTAATTTTATGTTTGGAGTCTGGTGTTCCACCATCTTTAGACTTATAGTTTAGGTATTCTTTACTTCATTCTCTCAATTTTATTCTGTGTGCAGCAATCACACACAGGTGTGACTGCAGGCAGAGCCATGCAATCATGCCTTATGTGGGGATTGGTGGGGCGGCTCCCTATGGTAATTAGGATTAACTGGCACACCCCTTCAAGTTACGAGGATTGGGATTCATCATCATCAGGAACATAGTTACGAACAATTCTGCCTTTTAAGAACATTTCATGAATCTGACTCAACTTCTCTTAGGAATTCACTTAGGAAGAAATGTAAGAGGAAACATTAGGAACTTATTGCTGCATGAGGCCCATTGTTCTTAATCCTCTATGGCACAGTGGTTCTCAAACTTCTTCATGTCAAGGACCCCCAAATAATTAAACACTTAATAGCCCGCAGACCCCCATTTTAAAAGATATGCCAGGGACCCTGATAAGAGAAGATTTTTACGGCTCTGACAGTGAATTTCAACCATTTTAATTTCAGGGACCCCCAGTTTTTGACATGCATTAGGCTACCCAATTTATATAGTAAAATCAATGTTAATGTAACTGAGAGTGTACAAATGGAACCAAATGGACCCGTTAGGGTCCATTTGGTTCCATTTGTACACTCTCAGAGTTACATACCCATAACGGTCCATTTGGTCCCTAACTACCCTAGCCTGGCATGGCCAGACTAATATCACCGCGTAGACATTAGTCTGGAATCTCTGTGTGGAACTTACATTTCCAAGGGGCCAGACGTAATCTGCCAAGGGCTTTTTCTTTTTGCAATGGCAGATTCGTCTGGAACCAGGCTATAACTACCCATATTTACCTGTGGAACCCGTGGAACTCCCTCAAGGACCCCTAGGGGTCCTCGGACCCCACTTTGAGAACCAATGCTTTATGACATCAGAGATCTTCATATATGGGTATTTATGGGTTTATGTATTTATGGGAAACCGCTGATCCGGCCGATTCCCCACCAGGCAAACGATACACGTGCCAGGTTAGGTTCTCGCAATACACGGGTAGTTATGTCAGTTATTATGCAATACTGTACCTGTTTCATCAGTTGTCAGTGTACTTAGGGAAACCCATTAATTATCGTTGCACTTGGAGGCCCGTCTATGACGTCAGCTCTAGCAGTGATCAAGTGAATGGGGAAGCCATGTATTTAAAGGGACGGCCCTGTTGAGAGCACGCTGTGATTATTACGTAAAAGTATGGCTGATTAGAAACACTTATTCAATGGCTGATTAGAAACACTTATTCAATCGGCAGTCTGACAGACAGCTGATTACAGCTGGGGTGTGTACAGTATGACTCCCATGTCCTACGTGAACTAACGCCACGCTGACGAACTGACGAAAACGAAATAAAAACGAAATAAAAACTAAGACTAAATATATTGACAATTTAGTCAACAAATAAAAACTAGACTAAAATGTTAGGGAGGGACTAGTGGAGAGGAGATCCAGTAGAACTAAAAGACAAGTCATTTTATGTTTGGTTGCGCTTGGTGTCGCGTTCTGAAAATAGCAGATCTACAAGCTCACAAGGCGTCGCAGCGCGAGGCGTTGTGAGCTTGTAGATCGGCTATTTTCAGCATGTAACCAAGTGTAAAATCAGCCATCAAGGCACCGCCAAAATACACTTTAGTCGACTAAATCAACTGTAGATTTAGTCGACTATATCTTATGATATTTAGTCGACTAAAATTAGACAAAAACTAAAACATTTCAGATGACTAAAATATGACTAAAACTAAATGGAATTTTATTCAAAAGACTATGACTAAAACTACCTGAACCACCTGAACTCTTGCCATGATGAGGACCACTCACTCCCTTTCGCGCTATCAGAGTCTCCTCTCTGTTGTCAGACATTATAGTGAGGGGAAACTAACTCACTGTCACCTGTTTAACAGCAGTGGTGGAAAGTAACTAAGTACATTTAGGCTACTAGGTGCATAATGAGTAGCCTACTTTCTACTTTTGGTATTTTAAGTAGGCCTACATTGTGATACCAATTTTTGCACTTTTACACATGTACATTTTGAATTCCGGACTTTTAATTGTAATTTTAATGAGTATTTCTATAGCCTATTGCAGTGATACTTTTACCCAAGCAAAAACATTTGAGTACTTTTTTCCGCTACTGTGATGTGTTCAGTGCAGGATACCAGCGCTTACATTCTATAGTCTTATTATAGCCTGGTCCTTGAAATGAAAAACTTTACACAGTGCGTCTGCACAAACTAAAAGCCACAGCACCTGCTATGACCAGTGCCAAAAAAGACCTGCTTTCCAACAAGCTCTTCAGCCAGGCTTCAACCAAGGTCACACTTTAATAACAACACTTGACACATTGCTAATTACGGTCTAATCAACCCGTTTCTTTGCTCAATCAGCACAACACACTCATACCCTTTGACGCATGATGACATCCTTGAGTCAATTATTTGGGGGCACAGTTATGTGACGCGTTTCTTCCTTTTTTTTGTGCAAGCGACACCGTCGTACTACGGAGTATACATTCGGCTTGTAGACTAGACCAGGTCTATTTCACGAAAGCGGAATTAAATTATCCTGGTTTGAAAGGCAAATCCAGGTTTGACAAGCCTGCGCTGTTCAGCCTGGTTTATTCAGTTCCACGAACACCAAGCCGGGCTGAGAAGGAGAGGTTTGTCGAGCCAGGATCGTTAAACCAGGCTGAATGTGAGTTCACGTATTCCTATAAAAGACCATGAAAGTCGATAGCAGAATCCTTGAACTTGACCAATCATGGAGCCCAAAACCAGAGCGGCGTTCTTCTCTGTGGCTGAACAGCAGCACTGCAGCAGCTCATGGAATCATAAAAGGAAGTAAAATGTATAATAAGCAAGAAAGGAAACACGGCCGCAATAAATATAGATCCAGGGAGAAAGAGTGGCAAAGTATTGCCGACAAATTAAATGCACAAGTTGTCCAAAAATATGCAATTAATTTATATACAAATCCATAAATATATAATTCAGTTAGGCTTGAACATAAGGAGTTTAAGTGAATGTTGGAATTATAATTATAAACACTTAGAATAATTTTCTAATTTCTAATTTCTAAAATCGAATATCTACAAGTGAAAAGCTTGCCTTTTGGCGGCAGGGGGTCCACGGGGGTCAACGGGGGGGCGGGGGTCAACGGGGGTCCGGGAGTACCCGGCCCCCCGTGTACTCCCGGACCCCCGTTGACCCACAACAGAGGTCCGGGGTATACGGGGGTCCGGAGGTCCACGGGGGTCCGGGGGTCCACGGGGGTCCGGAGGTACACAGGGGGCCGGGGGTACACGGGGGTCCGGGGGTCCACGGGGACGGGGGTCCACGGGGGCGGGGGTCCATGGGGGGCCGGGGACCCCCGGCCGCCATAAGACAAAATCATTTCAGGCTTGTAGATCTTCGATTTTCGCATAAGAATTGAATAAGTGTGGAAAAATTTATTGGTTTATGATTGGAGTCATTGGACTAACAGCTATTTCACAAAACTTGAAGAACAAGGCACTGGATTAATAAAGCTTGGCTGTTAGCCTGGTCCGGACCAGGCTAACTTCACAGCTAAATTGCCATGGTAACTAAGGCAGGATTGCTTCAATTTTCTTTCGTGAAACCGGATCATGGATAAACATATCCAGGTTTACTGGCTAAGTTAATCTGCCGAGCTAACTCAGCTTTCGTGAAACCGATTCCTGGATAATTTAAGCCAGGATAGCCGATTAAACCCGGTTTAAACCCGGTTTATCCCTAATCCAGGTTTCGTGAAATAGACCCCAGGGGTCTTCAACGTTTTCAGGCCAAGGACCCCCTAGCTGAGAGAGAGATGAAGCAGGGACCCCCTCTATATTGTAAAAAAAATGTGTTTCAGATTCAACTTTTTTTGTTTATTTGGTCTGCTCTTTTTCCCCTCTCCACCAAACACCTCTTTGCCAAAAATAGCCGATCTACAAGCTCACAATGCCTTGCAGCGGGAGGCATTGTGAGCTTGTAGATCTGCAATTTTTTGGCTAAAGTTCTCCTCAGAATAGGGATGCTAGGGTTCAAGTGGTTAAGGTAAAACAAATAATCATATCACACAAAGATTTGGCGGACCCCCTGTAGTAACTCTGAGGACCCCCTAGGGGTCCCAGACCCCCTGTTGAAGACCCCTGGACTAGACCTCAAGTGAAAGTTATTGGGCTGTAACTTGTGCTAATAGCAGACATGATTAGCTCGTGTTTCCTACATCAGACAAGACTACAAATTTAACAGGCTGTACAGTGTCTTTTGGCTGATACAGGGTCACTTTAATTTGACTGAATGAATGCATGCGTTCTTCTATGCGCACAGCTGTAGTGAAAAAAGTACTCCAACTTTTTACTTAAGTAAAAGTAACAACACCACAATACAACACAATAATTTTTACTCTGTTACAAGTACAAATTCGATATTCAAAATTTACTTGAGTAAAAGTATAAAAGTATTGGCATCAATGTACTTAAAGTACCAAAAGTAAAAGTACTCATTGTGCAGAAATGTCCCATAGAAATGTCTCTTAGAAATCTTTTGAAAGTAGCATATCTACAAGCTCACAACGCATCATGCATTGTGAGCTTGTAAATCGGCAATTTTCAAATAGCCGAAGTATATATATAGGGCTGAAGAGGTTAACGTATGTTTTGTAATAATAATACAAATCTGCAAAGTAACTAAACTAGCCTATTCAAATAATTGTAGAGGAGTAAAACTAAGTACAGTAGCCTACAATATTTGCCTCTGAGATATAGTGGAGTAGCTTATAAAAGTAAACGTATAGAACATTGGAAATACTCTAGTAAGTAAAAATACCTAAAAAAGTACAGTAGCCTACTTGAGTAAATGTAATACTTTACACCTATGATGCGCACAGACCCGAATGACGTCGCTTCATATCCCAGCGACGCAGACGTGTCCGCGATAATAGTTAATGAAACTTATGTACACAGTTACTAAAGAACTCGCTGCTGCTCGGTAGATGATCAGCTGCTCCCGTGGGAGGAAGGAGAGAGACGGTAAAAAAAAAAAAAAAAAAAACACGAACGAGAGATCAGATGGATCTGATGTCTACTTTTTGGAACGAAACGGCCACGCACGGCGAGGCGGCAGACGCGACCACGGACGCGATATTCCTCGCGTTCAACTGCGCGATCCTGAGTTTAACCCTGGTCCTGGGTTTACCCGGGAACCTGCTGGTGTGCTGGGTGGTGTACAGGACCAAGAGCCTTCAGAACTCCAACAACGCGCTGCTGGTCAGCCTGGCCGCCAGTGACCTGTTGAAGTGCTCCGTGGACACGCCGCTGTTGCTCTTCTCTCTCCTGCGCTACGGCCAGGAGGGCTCGGTGTCGCCGGCCCTGTGCGCCCTGCAGCAGTTCATCTACGCGCTGTGCAGCTGCGTCCAGCTGCTCACGCTGGTCGGCATCAGCGTGGAGCGCTTCCAGGCCATCGCCCACCCGTTCATGCAGACCGAGCGACGCAAGGCTAGGATCCGCCTGTGGATCCTCTCCATCTGGGCGTGCGGGCTCGTCCTGGCCGTGGTCTCGCTGACCCTCTCCAAACAGGCCGTCTTTTACATGCTCTGCCGTCGGCTGGTGTGGGGCCAGTTCCGCGAGTCTCACGCCGATTACACGGACCCGTTCGGGGCTTACGTGCTGGTGCCGGTGTGGGGCTGTTCCCTGACTATGATCATCGTCCATTACCTGAGGATATTCCGGATCGTGAGGCAGCACAGCAAAAAGGTGTTTGACAGCGGGATCCAGCTGAGGCCGACGGTGGCGGGACACGTGTGGAGCTGGCTCAACCTCACAGCCGGTGGTGGAAAAAGTACTATATATTTTTTTTTACTTAAGTTAAAGTATCAATACTGCAATGTAGAAGTAGGCTACTCTGTTACAGGTAAATGTCTGGAATTAAACATTTACTTGAGTAAAAGTACAAAAGTATTGGAATCAAAATGTACTTAAGGAACCAAAAGTAAAAGTACTCATTATGCAGACTGCCCCATTTAAAGTTTTCAAAATGTATAAAAATCTTTTATAAATAGCTGATCTTCAAGCTCACAACGCGTTGTGAGCTTGAAGATTGGCTATTTTCAAATAGCCAAAGTATATATATATAGGGCTGAAGTTGTGTATGTTTTGTAATAATAATCAAAATCTACAAAGTAACTAAAGTTTTCAAATAATATAGTGGAGTAAAAGTTACAATAGTTGCCTCTTGAGATGTAGTGGAGTAGAAGTAGCCTAAAAGTACCGAAAATTGGAAAATAGTGAAAAAATACCTCAAAATTGTACTTAAGTACAGTACTTGAGTGAATGTAGGCTACTTAGTTACTTTACACCACTGCTCACAGCTTCAGGACCGAGGACAGTTCCAGCCTCTTCAGCACCCCGGACAGCTCCCGCCAACTCTTCTCTCCCCGCCGCCGCCGTGGTGGGCTCGTCCAGCGGGCAGCAGTGCCCGGTCATCACCGTGGCAGAGGCGGCCAGTCCTCCCCCCAGGGAAAAGAACAGATCATCTCTAAAAAGATCCGCCACGGTGGCATCATGTCCTCCTGAGATCGTGGGGGCGGTGTGTCTCTTGACGCCCCACGCGAGGGAACGGGGAAAGAAACGCATGGAGGGGAAGTTGGCCAAGCGTTTTGGGTACATCATCATCGCGTTCACGCTCTTCTGGATGCCAATGGTGGTGACTTTGCTGATCAACATCATCTCAGGGCACGGGCCTGACTTGGTGAGTATTATTGCACTATATAGCAGCATGCCAATATAATAATCACCTAATCAAAGCAATGTACTATTATCATATCTTTGATGTAACGCAGAAACGTTACTTCTAATGAAATGCATCCAATGTACTTATTTACAAACTTTTAGTACGTTTCATTGGTTAATTATGCATAAAAGACAGAGTTAACCAGTTTCACTTTCATACGTTTTCACAAGTAGCAAAATGCAGATCTACATGCTCACAATGAGCTTGTAGATCTGCTGTTTTCACTACTTTTGGGCAACACTGTTGTATGACAAAGTAGGGTATTAAAAAAACACATTGAAATACGGAGATACAAGGTTTTTACCCCACATCAAAGATATAATGGATTTTATAACATATCCTAGTGGTTCTCAGCCTGTGGGTCGGGTCCCCACATGATTTTTTTTTTTTTGGTGGGGGGGGGGGGGGGTCCCCAGTGATACCTCCCAAAAAAAATAATTAAAAAGAAAGAAAGAAAAGAAAAAGACCATAACTGCATCAAAAGTAATCAACAAAATATACTATAAAAACTGGTCAAACATTGAAAATAGCCGATCTACAATCTCCCAACGCCTAAGGTGTTGGGAGCTTGTAGATCGGCTATTTTCACAATATTTAGAGAGAACATTCCAAGCGCTTGTCAGGGTGAGGGGGTCCCCAGTTCAAATATGATTATTTGTGTGTGGGGGCGGGGGGGTTGGGGGGGGTCACGGCCTGAAAAGGTTGAGAACCACAGTCCTATAACATATAACATATCCCCCTCCTGTTCCCTCTGCACGGTGTTGCCACAGTTCTTCATGGAGCTGGAGACGTCAGCGATGGTCCTGACCTGCGTGCCAGCTGCGGTGGACCCCCTCATCTACACCATGGTCACTCGACAGTTCCGCTCCGAGTTCAGTAAGATCCTGTCCTCCACCCCTGGGTGTCCACTGAGACTGAAGGGCTGAGGAGATGGCAGCAGATACTTGAGGCCGACTGCTTGAGCCTGAGTCAGACTTCATCGTACGACGATGTCGAGTGGCGAAAAATACACCATCTACAAGATCACAACAACGTGTAGCGGGTGTCAGCTAGATCTGCTTTTTTTTCTCCGGTGTGTGTGACACCGTCGTATGACAGGGCATTAGGCACTAGCCTGTTGGAATACAAGAACGCTCGCCCCAAAACACGCTCGCCCTGGTTCAAATCCGGCGACCTCGGAACGGTCGCGACCAGGTATTCCTAAAACTATGTCTAAACCTAAACTTATTCCTAAACCTAACCTTATTCCTAAACGTAACCTCAGTAAAACTATGTCTAAACCTAACCTTATTCCTAATCTTAATCTCAGTAAAACTATGTCTAAACCTAACCTAATTCCTAACCTTAACCTCAGTAAAACAAATTGGGGCGGTCTGTGGAAAAAATGGGGGCAAGCGAGTTTTGGGGCGAGTCTTCCGGTTAACGCCTGCTGACCACTCTTACTCTGAAGGATGATGACTGCTCTTGACACACACACACACACACACACACACACACACACACACACACGCACACGCACACGCACAGTCAGACACACACACACACACACACACACACAGTCAGACACAGACTCGGAAGCATTTGGAAAGTAGAGCCCACAGGTTTTGAATTTGTGGCAGATATAGATGTTTTTTTATCAGGCGTTTCACAGTCGGGACACAAGACAAGGTCATAAATAATATCCAACACCTGATGAGATACGCACAGCAGTAGTCTCAAACAACGACAGAAGGCAGAGGAGGGGAAAGCAAAAAGAGTGAAAGAGAAACTGACTGCTCGCGCGCGGAGGGGAAAAAGACAATCAAAGAGCGTAAACAACAAAGAGAGAAAGAGAGACAGAGAGAGACCCAACACAATCACAGATCTGTTTTAGTCGCCTGTAAGGAAAACACAATCATTTGACACTTTGCGCAGACTTGTCGACGTAGTCACCTGAATCGTCTCTCACACAATCCGACCTCCATCTCGAAACAGTACATCTAGGAATGAATCAGATATCGTTCTTTTGACAAAATCTAAAAAAAAAGAAAGACCCCACAACAAAACAGTGAACCTCGTTTCCGCCACTATTTACATCATATCCTTGCTACAGCATTAGCACGTCCAACAGATTTAAAAGCCTGATTATGTGTCAGACGATGCTGTGAATATGAAGTCAATATGTGAGCAACCCCTTTCGTTTCAAGTTCACAGAAAACTCTACCCTGTCTGTCTGTGCTTATTTTCTTGTATTACCCGAGGTGAATTTGCCTACAGTTTCAACTAAATACTAATACTGGGTCTAGGCATCGGTTGTCACTTTATACAGTACTAAATGACCAGTGTCATAGTGCTAGGTCACTACTAGTAATACCATAGAGGTAACAACCTCCTGATCCAACTCAATGTTGAACATTTTTGGCTTTTTTATTTTTTATTTTATTATTGGGGGGTGGGGGTCTGGTACAATACCCTGGATCAGCAAGAACTACTTCACAAAATAATAGGATAATTAGACCCCAGGGTCCCGTGTCCTGTCTGTGTAATCTAAAGCAGGGTCTTCAACATTTTGAAGTCCAAGGACCCCTTAGCTGAGAGAGGGATGAAGCAGGAACCCCACAATACATATTTTATAAAATTGTGTTGCAGATTTAACTATTTCATAGAAAACTTCATAGACAGCATTATCATGTTGGATTCATGTTAATGTTTCAGACATTTAACCACTTAAAACCATCAATACTTAGTAAACTTGACATTTCACTCCGTACTTTTTTCCCTCCCCACCAAACATCTTGGCCAAAAATAGCCGATCTACAAGCTCACAACGCCTCGCGCTGCGAGGCGTTGTGAGCTTTTTGGCTAAGGTTCTCCTCAGAATAGGAATGCTAGGGTTCAAGTGGTTAATGTAAAAAAAAACATCATATCACACAAAGATTTGGCGGCCCCCTGTAGTAGTACCTCTGAGGACCCCTTAGGGGTTCCTGGACCCCCTGTTGAAGACCCCTGCTCTAAAGAAATATGTAATTTTCTATATGGATGGAGCAAGG
Organism: Gymnoscopelus braueri; assembly: GCF_963280865.1. Classification (NCBI taxonomy): domain Eukaryota; kingdom Metazoa; phylum Chordata; class Actinopteri; order Myctophiformes; family Myctophidae; genus Gymnoscopelus; species Gymnoscopelus braueri. The sequence continues at coordinate 8,411,068 of NC_137614.1, forward strand.
ACTGGCAACCCCTATCTGCGAGGTTGCCTGTTTTATTTTATTATTTTCTTTTTTGATTTGAACTTTGGAACACAATTGTGCACTTTTCCTTAGCTGCTTAGGTTGCCCCACCTTGCTGTAGCGATACCCTGGTCTCGTTCACTTGAGTCACACGAGTCTAAATGCTGTTTCTGGAGCTGCTGAACTGATGATCGTGACAGAATGGAAACAAGACCAATTGAGAGGAATATAAACTATGTCATTAATTATAGCTGGGTGCTAGTCACTTAAACCTAGAGTCCCCCAGGGGTCTATACTTGGTCCCGTCACCTTTTTCCCTCTATACAAAATCACTGCGCCTGAAAATAGCCGATCTCTCGTAGATCTGATATTTTCAGGTTCACTTTATTTTCACTGAACGTTCACCCATTATGACATGACCCAGAATAGGGATGCTAGGGTTAAGTGGCCAGGGCCTATAGCATCCCAGATGTTAGTGGTCTGTCTTAGATCAGTGGTTCTCAACCTGTGGGTGGGTCATAGCTTGTAGATCTGCTATTTTTGAAAAATCGTGAACATTTGTGAAAATCTTTTAATATATGTATATTTTTAAAGCAAACACTTTTAACTAAAATCTTTGCTTCTGGAGGTCCCGGAACAAAATATTTTGAGATGGGGGTCCGCGGCCAAATACATATCATTTTGGGGGTCCTTGACATGAAAAAGTTTGAGAACCACTGATATAGAAACATACGTTTTTCAGAAAACTGTTAGGATTTAGAAGACATTTGTAGAATCGGCCTCAGGTCTTAATGGGTTAAAGAAAAAATACCATCGCATTCGTTCCACATACACTTCTTCATATTGTTATTATCAATACAACGTTCTGGCCAATTATTTGGGGGCCGACTTGCAGTATCCTCCCGGCCCACAGGTTGGTAAAAAGCTGATCTATAGAGTAATGGATGGCTTCTACGGTGTCCTCTCCTCCATGTCCTTTTGCGGACACAGAGGACAAGACGTCCCTGCTTCAAGTTCACCAGAGAGTCAAACTAAAACGACGATTGAAAAACAAAAAAGTAAAACCCAACAGCGATAAATTCCTTGAAAACCACAGAGTGGGACAAAAAAGTACATACATCAAGTTTCCTCTAATCACAAAGAGTACACATACTTAAAAAGAAAAAGAAAAGAAAAATGCCCGAGTTGTAAGAGAGGAACAAACGTTGACGACTAAAACGACTACTGAAAGCATACTGCTGTTCCAGTGGTGGAAAGTAGCTAAGTACATTTACTTAAGTACTTGTACTTAAGTACAATTTTGAGGTATTTGTACTTACTTGAGTATTTCCAATACTTTTACTTCTACTCCACTACATCTCAGAGGCAAATATTGTTCTTTTACTACAATTATTTGAAAGCTTAAGTTACTAGTTACTTTTCAGATATAAATGATGATATTATGAAACATACATTAACCACTTTAGCCCTATTTTATACATAGGCTATTTTCAAACATTTTAGTACTTTTACTTTTGGTACTTTAAGTACATTTTGATGCCAATACCTTTGTACTTTTACTTGTAACAGATTTCTATACTGCAGTATTGGTACTTTTACTTAAGTAAAGAACTTTTACTGTACTTTTTCCACCACTGTGCTGTTCACACAGGAGGGGGGGGGGGATTACAACAGGACAACAACGAGAGAGCGAGAGAGGTAGAGAGAGAAACGTCGAGAAAAGGAGAGAGAGGAGAGGAGACAGAAGAAAGAGGACAGCTTCACTGGTTCTGCCCGACGATGGCCAAATATTACAAAATATTCTATTAACAATATTCACAAAGAACCCAGAGGCTCAGAACAGATCCGTGTCAGAAATTCTCAGCAAATTGCCTTGTGCTTCTAGTTAAACTGTGGTGTATTGAGTTGAAAAATGTACCTCATTTGGTTTGTCTGTCTGTTTGTTTTTGTTTGTTTGTTAGACAAAGTGAGTTATTTTGAGTTCTGTTGAGCTATAAGAGGGAACAGAGAAGAGAAGGGAAGGGTAATTAAGCATTTGAAAAAGAAAAAAAGAAAATACAAACAAATGGTTCTCTTTTTTACCCAAACAAAACAGGCACATATTGTGTAAAAAGGCTCTGCTATAGCTGAGAATTTTGGACAGAAATGTGTACGGTGAACCCTTCAGAGTGGCAGCTAGTCAAATATACTGTATACAAGCCATAGAGACTTCCAGAAGAATTCAAACAGGTTTCTGATTTATACACACACACACACGCTCGCACGCTCGCTCGCACGCACGCACACACACACACACACACACACACACACACACACACACACACACAGACACACATACACACACACACACGCTCGCACGCACACACACGCTCGCACGCACACACACGTCCTACCGATAAGCACAAAATTCAACACACTCATTCCAATACACACACACACACACACACTCACAAATATCAAACTCACTAGATACAGACACCTCTACACCTTGTATCGTCTTTAAAAGAATAATATTGCACCTGAAAAGGAATAAGTGGTATACTCATGAATAGATAAAACGGACCAAAATGACACAAAAACAATAACATAAGGGCAAATCAACTCATTGCAAAAAGAGAAAAAAAAGTTTGATAATTCTATCAGTCGTCTCTCTCACGTTTTTGATCCATTTCTTTTTCATTTAAATCACGGCTGAAAAGATGGTACAGGACAAACTGAACTTCAAATCATAGAAAGGTGCACTGTGCACAGTGACGTATTGAAGCCCTGTTATACTTGGTTTGCGCATATGTGTCGTGCGCCGTCAATAGCCGATCTACAAGCTCGCAACGCGCCATGATGTGAGCTTGTAGATCAGCTATTTCCTGGTGCGCGACGCTGAACGTGCAAAACCAAGTATAGATCAAGGATTCACTTTTACTCTGGTATCAGGTCTCTGGTGCTTTGGAAATGCACTGTCACACACAAGCCCTCCATCTAAAATGACACGCACGCTTGCACATCACACACACACATACGCACGCACGCACACGCACGCACACATACGCACAGACTGTTATCTAAAAGCCATCCTCTGTCTGTACAGTGAGTCCATGTCGTTACAGTACATGTCCAGCAGAGGGCAGGCTCCACTGTGGCCTGACTGGGACTCTTTTAAAAAGCCTTCCACCGACTTCACTGTCGTTCCCCAGTCCGTCCGTCCATCCGTCCGTCCGTCCGTCCGTCCTGTCCATCACAATGAGTCTTTATCCTTCGTTCTTGGTCCTTTCTTTTTTTTTCATTATGTCGTCATCCTGCCTGCGCCGCAGGCCTCACAGTGCCGACACCTTCACAATGTTCTGAGGGGCGGGGCAGGGGGCGGGGAGCGGATGGTGGTGGCCGTCGCCCTCCGGGGTGGTGGCCGGCGGCGTGGGGATGCTGATGATGGCCGTGGTGATCTGACCGCCGCCCTGGCAGTTGTGTGGTGTGGCGTCGTCCATGCGACTGTTGAGACTGGAGCGACTGCGAGGGAGAGAGAAGGAGAGAGAGAGAGAGGGACAGAGAGAGAGGCAGGCAGGCAGACAGAGACATAGAGTCAAGACATTTCTTCTTAAGTCAGACCCCTCAATCAACAACACATAGAGTGCACAATCTTGAGTATTAAGTTAACTCTGAGAGGGAGTACAAATGTAACTAAATGAACCTGTGTGCCCCTTTGAGACTGGAGTGACTGCGAGCGAGACGGAGAGAGAATGAGAGAGAGAGAGACATAGAGAGTCAAGACATTTCTTCTTAAGTCAAACCCCTCAATAAACAACACAGTGTTAAAACTTGAGTATTAAGTTGACTCTGAGGGAGTGCAAATGTAACCAAATGGACCCCTCAAAGTCTGGCATGTTTAGCCCAAGGTCTATGACTCACCGTATCTTGGTACATGACATTTTTATGTTATGTTCTGATTTGTTTATGTATGATAGTTTTTTCATAAAAGCCCTCTGGGCTTCCCTTCTCTCCCAGGACTGTTTATCACTATCCACTGTGGATTGATACATGTTGTTGACTACATTTATTTGTATACATAAATTCATACACCATGCAAATCCCGGGCAGTCCAAGTGCAGAGAACCAAGTAAGACCCTAAATATTCTTTGTTTTTTAGTTATTTATTCCTAATCTCTGTATGTTACTACCTGTACCTGTACTCCCTCCTATTAGTTTTTTAGTTATTTATTCCTAATCTCTGTATGTTACTACCTGTACCTGTACTCCCTCCTATTAGTGATAGTTTTTTTTTTATTTGATTGTAAGTGTAGATGTATCACTTTACCACTATCTGTATCTGTCCTTTGTTTCATATTGCTGCTATGACAACTGAATATCCCTCACAGGATATTACTACCTGCCTACTTACAGTAGGCAGGTAGTTACAGCATGTAGGTAGGTAGGTTGGTTGGTTGGTAGGTAGGTAGGTAGGTACAGTAGGTATGGTAGGTAGGTATGAAGGGAGGTAGGTGGGTAGGTTGGTCAGACCTATCAGTCTATACCAGGGGTGGGCAACATTTTCGGGCACACGATCACTTTGCTGTTTTCCTCCCAGGCTAACATGATCACCCTGTGCCAGTCAGTGAAAGCCACCGTTGCTTTTACGTCATACTAAATAGCAAGCGGTAGGCAACCTTAGGCACGGGTGTGGAGGGTGATCACTGGTACACTGGCATAAGTGTGAGAGATGTTTTTTCTTTTAAAACTAAATATTAAAAAAAAAAGTTTAGTCAGTTAAATTAAGTCCACTCACATCTATATGGAAATGACATCCTGCACATAATTCTACATTAATTCAAACTGATAACTCTGACTGGGGAGGGAGTCTGGGAGATAGTCTAATGATCATTACATCCTGATGTAAAAGAAAATATTTCAAAAGAAGAAGAAAAAAAGTAAAGGTTGTATAGCCTATCAAAATCTGATGTGGTGTCATAATCAAACTTCATATGGCACACTGACTATCAAGAAAATGAAAACATGGCACTTCATGTCAAAAAGGTTGCCGACCCCTGCTATATAGGATGCTAATTTGAATAATACAAGCATAGAATAAGTCAATAAATGAATAATAATCCTAACAAAGAAGGTCCCAAAAATTTCATATGAAGATTAAAGGTAATTCTCTAGGGAGAACAATCAAACAACATCAAACAATAATGATTGTTTCTGATCAAGTCAATTGATCACCTCAATAGCCCAATCTGATCACCCTGGTAGATAAAGAGGAGGAGAGGAGGTCGCCCTTCAATAGTTGATACTGTGTTTTTTTCTATACCTATATCGTCTCTGTCGGGTGGAAACCTCATATGTCCAAAACTCGTACTTTTCAGGATTCAAATTCAAAAACAGCCAAAAAGAAACAGCAGATCTACAAGCTGTTTCTCGCCGCGTTCGCGTTGGCGCCGCGTTTCGAGCTTGCGGATCTGCTACTTTTGAGGCTTATGTGTGAAGCTGTAGTGTGATCAAGTAGGGCGTTAATTTATGAAAAAACACCAAAAGTTAAAATACGGAGATAAGAGGTTTCGGCCACGACAGCATATAACGATATCTAAAACCAACAATAAAACGACATGTTACCTGGCGCTGAGTGGTTGGATGTGGATGGTGCTGAGCTCCTGTAAGCCGTGTGGGTGTGAGTGCATGTACGTGGGCGGGCCGCTGGCGTTGGGTAAGTGGGAGTGGTGCTTCTTGCCGCGGCGGGTACAGCAGGTCCCCGTCACGCCGTCCTGACTGGAGAGGGAGGGGCTTCGGCTGGACGGGTAGTTGTGCAGCGAGGCCTCTAGGTAGCTCTGTTTGTAGCAACTCTCGTCCACAAATTCGTGGTTCTGTACGCGAGAACACATGCGCCCGCGCACAGTCGCACACGAACACGCACACGCACACACACACACACACACACACACACACACACACACACACACACAGAAAACATATGTGATATATTTATTTTTGTTTCTGGGTATTAATCAAATCAATGTTTTCTAAGAAGTGAATGTGATATTGTTTATTGAGGTTTTTAGTGTCGTATAATCCCATAAGGGATTCATTGCCAGGATGTAGGAAACTTCGAGAGATATACAAAGAGTCACAAACTGAAGTCATAAGCTTCAGCCTATACCTTTTCGGTCAGAACTGTGGTTTATTTTTTCATTTCTGTATTACCCTATGGAATTGTAAATATTATGTTACTACACAAATGACCTAAATAAACTAAGCAAATTGTCTACATTTTCTGGATCACATCCTGGGTCTCCAGAGCACGTAGACGTCCAGTTTTGTATGGGTGTGTGTGGTTGCATGTGTGTATGTGTCTTATTCTTATGTTCTACGAAATTGTACTTGAGTAAGCTAAATGTACTTAGTGTAGTTACTTTGCACCACTGTGTGCGTGTGTGCGTGCGCGTGCGTGCGTGCGTGGGTGGTGTATTGCTGTGTGTGTGTAAGGCAACATTTACATAATACTTTGCTCTGAGTTGTGACAGACTGAAATGGACAGTTCCTTCACTTTCTCCCAGTTCAGCATAGTTCGCCAGATGAACTGGCCTATGGAAATCACATGCCCTTGGGGCCTATACTATACATTCAGTGCACTGTATGTTATGCTACAGTGGACTGCCCTGCACATGGTTGATGTTTTGTTGAATACATAGCTGTCAATTAGCATCACCTCGTGAGCCACAGCTCTTGAATGTATGGCAGACATACCGTATAGCATAATTTATCATTTTTATGTTACACAATGCACTGGATTTCTAAATAATTGCATTAAAGATGACACACAATGGAGATATTATTATTATTATTATTATTGCATGGTTAATCAGAAAATAAGATATTCTAGCCTAGTGTGTAAAGTAATAAAATATAAAAAATACATTTATACTTCTATATTAGGGCTGCAACTACCGATTCATCTATCACATGCATTTTTGATTAATTGAATAATCAAATTGGTTGTTTCTTTTATTTTTTATATATCAATGAATTGATTAATCAGATAAGCCCAATTGCATACTTTGTTACATAAGGATTGCATGCATAAATAGTGAAAATAACAAAATAACATCTATAAGCTCAAAAACACGTTGCAACGATTCACTGTTGCACATCGACTATATATCGTCTCTGTCGGGTGGAAACCTCATATGTCCAAAACTGTTACTTTTCAGGATTTACATTCAAAAGTAGCAGATCTACAAGCTCAAAACAAGCTTTCAAGCTTGTGGATCTGCTACTTTTGATGCTTTTGTGTGACGCTGCAGTATGATCAAGTAGGGCATTAATTTATGAAAAAAGACAACGTTTAAATATGGAGATAAGAGGTTTCTGCCCGTTAGCAACGATATATGTGTGTACATAACAATATATATATATATATATATATATATATATATATATATATATAGAGAGAGAGAGAGAAGAGAGAGAGAGAGAGAGAGAGAGAGAGAGAGAGAGAGAGAGAGAGAGAGAGAGAGAGAGAGAGAGAGAGAGAGAGAGAGAGAGAGACAACATGTGTGCATGTGTTGTGTTTGTTCCTCACAGTGGTTTTCTCCAGGCAGTGCAGCAGATGGTGGTGTTGGCTCTCCAATAGGGAGGTTGACTTGCTTAGCCTCTGTTCCTCCTCAATGCAAGTCTGTAACAGCGCACACACACACACACACACACACACACACACACACACACACACACACACACACACACACACACACACACACACACACAGTCAGGCAAATATACAGAAATCTGTAAATATGCACATAAACGTCTGAATGCGAAGCTAAAGGTGTATGTTTCTAGGTCAGTGGTTCTCAAACCTTTTCATGTCAAGGACCACCAAAATGATATGTATTTGGCCACGGACCCCCCCACCCCCATCTCAAAATATGTTGTTCCAGGGACCGCCCCAGAAGCAAAGATTTGAGTTACAAATGTTCGCTTTAAAAAAATATATATATTCAAAGATTTGCACACATTTTCACGATTTTTCAAATATAGCAGATCTACAAGCTCATAGCGCGGCACTCGGTGCCGCGCTATGAGCTTGTAGATCTGCTATATTTGAATAGCCAAAGTGTAAAAGGTTAAAGTGGTTAAAAGATATTGTGACGCTATATTAACACATTTTGCTGGGGACCCCCTGGACCCCTAGGGGTCCCCGGACCCCACTTTGAGAACCAATGTTCTAGGTAGACAGCGATGGGTGCACGGTGTGCGGTGCGGCTGACAGCCGGCTCACTTCCCGACAAGGGCGTACCGTCATAGAGGCCAATGGGGCCATGGCCCGGTCTGGAAAACTCTGCTCCCCTATTTTTTTATATAAAAAAAATAAATAAAAAAAAACGTCTTTTTTTTCCCTCTACCGGCGCAGTAGCTCCGCAGCCTCGGCCCACCCCACCGTTCCCATTGTCAAGCGGCCCCAGCCAGACATGCTAATTGCCTCTAATAAACAAGTCGTGATCTCTGTGGCTGTGCTACATGTTCTGCAGGTTTTGGCTCTGCCGTCTGCCCTTATTGAAATGAAGGGTCGCTATGCTGTGTCCCTCGACTCCCTCGTCCTGTGTGCACTAACAGTCACTGCATGCACTGAATACCAGTGGTGGAAAAAGTACTCAATTTTTTTACTTAAACAAAAGTATCAATTCTGCGATGTAAAAATACTCTGTTACAAGTAAAAGTAAGGTATTCAAAATGTACTTGAGTAAAAGTAGAAAAGTATTGGTATCAAAATGCATTTAAAGTACCAAAAGTAAAAGTAGGCTACTCATTATGCAGAAGGTCCCATTTCACAAGTTTTCAAATGTGAAAAAAAAGTTTTCTAACCCTTGATACTTTTACTTAAGTAAAACATTTGAGGATGGAACACACTGAGGGATGGGTAGAGTGTTGTTAATGTTGTTTTATGGTCATTTAATGAATTAATTAAGCAAAAAAAATCGCGGAAGGGAAGGGGGGAGTCATTAAGAATCTTGCCCGGTCCACGTTAGAACCCACCGTACACGCCTGCTTCCCGATGAGAGGAAGAGGTTGATCTCGCGAGGAAGGAGACAAAAGGAGACAGACAGGAACAGAGTTTACTACAGCTAGACAGATGTGTCTAGCTGTGTTTTATATTTACTTGTTTGCTTGTTCATTATAGAATCAAAGTTAAATGTTCTTTTCATATATTGAAATTGATTGAAGTTATAAAAGAATATGTCATGAGTTTCTTTTTATTGGTTTGCTTACAAGTTTCTCAAACAGAATTTTGTATCAAATGGAAGGTTTTCAAATTGATTTCACTTTGCACTTCTTGACAAAATCGGTTAAAACATTGATAATCGGTGGTCTAGCACTCTCCAAAATTGGGATCGGCATGGGACCCAAAAACCTGGCATCGGTCGTGGGCTCTAGCTTTGACTAGTTGTTATCGTTCAGTATCGAGTAACGTTCTTCGGTCATCATGTCACAGGCAGACATATTGGACATTAAGCACTCTGACCCCCGAAAAGCCACGTCTGAAAAGATCAGCGGAGCCGCGGCCGCATCAGTTCACGGCAGAAGGGAGAATTGCGACACAGCCCAGTTCACACAGAAAGATACACAACGGTGATATGAAAAGTATCCATCGTGACATGTCGTCAGTCCCCCGTCCCCCCCGGTCTCTGTGATTACATACGGTGGCTGCAGGCAATCACTAGTTAACCCTTTCAATCCGGGAACGCATCTGTTGTCATTTTAGATTTTTTTGCTATATAGCCTATAACCACTATTTTATACTTTGGCTATTCAAAAATAGCAGATCTACAAGCTCATAGCGCAGCACCGAGTGCCGCGCTATGAGCTTGTAGATCTGCTATTATTTTTGTAGATCTGCTATTATTTTTACTAAAATCTTTGCTTCTGGGGGGGTCCCTGGAACAAAACTGTTTCATGTCAAGGACCCTCAAAATTATTTGTATTTGGCCGCGGACCCCCATCTCAAATATGTTGTTCCAGGAACCCCCAGAAGCCAAGATGTGAGTAAACAAAATTCCCTTTAAAAAATATATATATTCAAAGATTTGCCAAAAAAAGAAATTACGATTTGTCAAAAAATAGCAGATATACAAGCTTGTGAGCTACGAGCTTGTAGATCTGCAATTTTTTTAATAGCCAAAGTTTAAAAATAATGGTTAAAGTGGTTACACAGATGCGTTCCCGGTCTTAAAGGGTTAATGACTTGTTTTTGCCATGTCCGCCTCGGCTTCCCTGCCGCGTTGTGGCCCGCGTTGTGCCTTGTGAAACAAGCTGTGGGGTGCTATTTTCTACTCCTGTGTTAGAAGGCTTTGGGACACGAGGCTGACTTCCTGCCAAAGCAACAGAGGTGAGTCAGAGAGTGAGTGGGCATGGTGGAGTGATGCCAGCCTTTATGAACCAAGACGCTCCAAGGAACCAGGACCAATGCCCCCCCCCCCCCCGAGGGGGGGCATATATACAGCATACGTTGTCGGATTCGGCGGTTCAAACAGGGTTTGCTTTATAGCTATGGGTCTAATATTTATTATCCCCGCAGAACACATCATTGTCCAGGCCACTGAGTATGTTAACCCTTTCAATCCGGAAATGCGTCTGTGTCATTTTAGATTTTAACCACTTTAAACCGTTATTCTATACTTCGGCTATTCAAAAATAGCAGATATACAAGCTCATACCTACGAGCATGTATATCTGCTATTTTTTGAAAAATCTTAAACATTTTGAGCAAATCTTTGAATATACAGTATATATTTTTAAAGCGAACATTTGTAACGCATATCTTTGCTTCTGGAGGTACCTGGAACAAAATATTTTACAAATGTTCGCTTTAAAAAATATGTATTCAAAGACTTTCACAACTTTTCACGATTTTTCGAAAATAGCAGATCTACAAGCTCATAGCGCGGCAGCTTGTATATCTGCTATTTTTTTAATCTTTAAGTGACACAGATGCGTTCCCGGTCTGAATGGGTTAACAAGCGGATTATATAAATATGTAATATTCCACCATTACAATATACAGTCAAATATTCCCTTGCAAGACGTGGGCAATGTAAACAAACATGTCCCCGTTTTGCGACATAGCCAGGAGAGATCATCACGTCTCAAAACTGTAACAACAGTATAGTGGCCTCAGACGTTAGCTGGGACCCGGGCTTGTGAATAATGTACACTGCTTACGTCTTGTCTTTTGTTTACATGGAAATAATTGGAATAAACTATTTGTCAACACAGGCATAATAGAAAGTTAAGGTTGTTCTGTGTAACTTATTTCCATTAAACAAAAATATATTTCACTGGTATATTTTTGAGGCGTCGAATGAATGTGACACAGTATGAGTTTAAATTATTATTGACAGGGATATATTAAAAGGGATAGTTCACCCCAAAATGATTTTTTTTCTATGGAGACTTGAATTCATGGATATGTATTAGTTTTTGTCTCATTCCTAAGACAATAATTTGATGACCGGCAGCGGTTCCGGTAGGAGACACAAAGAGTCTCCTTTGTGTCTCCTACCGGAACTGCTGCCTACCGGCACATTTTTTGGGTGAACTATCCCTTTAACCACAGTGTCCTATTCTGTCATGTTATGATAGGTGAACATTTGGCAAAAATAGGCGAACATTCTGAAGTATATAGGGTTCAAGTGGTTAATATCCATATACATTTATTTACTCAAAACTCAAGAGGGTTTGCTTTGTCCCTCACTCATACAAGGTACAAGCAGCAGAATTACGGAGTGGCTGTAGCATGATCTGCAAGACTGCTAACAACAACACTACAATATAACAACAAGATAATAATAAATGATAAAACTTCAAGTAATGAAAATAAGACCTTAACCAGCCTATGAGTACCAAACCAAACACACTGAATAAGAACCAGTGGTGGAAAGTAACTAAGTACGTGTACTCAAGTATTGTACTTAAGAACATATTTGAGATATCTTTAATTCATTGATACTTTTACTTAAGTAAAAAACTGTGAGCACTTCTTCCATCACTGAACAATAACGATAAAACTTCAAGTAATGAAAATAAGAAAAAATAAAAGGAGAAAACCTTAACCAGTGTATATGAGTACCAAACCAAACCAAACACACTGAATAAGAACGCACACTAAATAGAAATCTTCTGAGTGTACATAGTTCTTTTGCAGCCTGTTGCAGAGAGCCATCACTGTGGCTGTCAGAGGTGCAAAGCACTGCTCCAGATTTGCAGGCTTTCAATGGGTTGCATCAGTCAGTGCAAACACTTTGCCATCATTGCCCTGTAGACTTTGTGTATGAGCTGTTTATCCCATTAAGACCGGGAATTAATCTGTGTCATTTTTAGATTTCTTTGGCTGTTCAAAAAATAGCTGAGCTTGTATCTTCTATTTAAAGGTAGGGTAAGTGATTTTCTTTGGTTAAAATAAGTGTTAAATAGCTCTATATTCTGATAGTACTCATTGCTATAGAGTATTTGTTCAGTAAGAGGAGTCTCCTTGTCTCTCCACCTCTTTATTAAACAGAAAATGCATTTTCGTTTCAGTTTCAGTTTCATTTCCAATTGTATCCAACCAGGGCAGAGAACTCAATCAGGATATAGATTAAACAAGTGAAATTGGAAGTCAAGACACTAAGAAATGAGCTGACAAAATTTTAACTGGACCACTATACAAATTAAGCTTAAAAATTGGTACTTTCTCCTGATTGGCTGAGATTTTGACACCTACCGGAAAATGTATTTTCTGTTTATTAAAGAGCTGGAGAGACAGGGAGACATCTGTTACTGAACAAACACTCTATAGCAATGATTACTATCAGAATATAGTGTTTTAAACTTTTAACAAAACACTTTTTGTTTTAACCAAAAAATATCACTTACCCTACCTTTAAGGGAACATTTGTGCAAATCTTTGAATATATATTATGTACATTTTAACTAAAATCTTTGCTTCAAGGGGTTCCTGGAACAACATATTTGGAGATGGGGGTCCGTGGACAAATACATATAATTTTAGGAGGTCCTTGACATGATTTTTTTTAGAACCACTGATATTATAGCAATATCGATTTTTCTAAAGATAGCAGATCTACAAGCTCGTAGCTTGAGCTATGAGCTTGTATATCTGCTATTTTTTTATAGCCAAAGTATAAAATACGGATAAAGTGGTTACACAGATGTGTTCCCAGTTTTAATGGATTATACATGCAGTGCTTATGAAAGAAATAAAGCCCACTTGCCCCCGATCATGTTTGCTCTTGCTGCAGACCGACTGCTGCAAGGTGAACGAGGCACCGTGTATTCTGCCTGCCAGAGTAATTTAATGTTTGTTAAACGGACGTCTCGTTGTGGTAAGTGGTGGTGGTTAACTCTTTGACTGCCAGAGTATTTTCATAAAGTACTCCCCCAGTGCCAGCAATTTTCGTGTTTTTTTATTTTTATATTTTGAATTTTTCTCATGAAAATAATTTAAGGGGACATAATGTAAAGACCCAGCACAAATCCGCCACTAGAGTGCAGCACATGACTGCTTGATCGGGTCGTTGGGTCTCTCTCAGCCTTCTTGATAGATTAGACAGGGGAAAACATGAAAACGGAAGTGACGTCGTCCCAGATTGTTTTGATCGCCAAAATGCCGTCGTGATACACGACGGCGATGACTGATCGTCACCCAGACCATAGATTATAGAAGAGAAACTGTCCGTTTGTCCGTCATACCGTGTGAAAGACCGTTTATTTACCTATTTTGGACGAAAATGACTGGGGAAAAGAATCAAAAACCGGAAACGGAATCCAGGTCATGAAACCGGATGCAGATGTCCGTGAAGTAAGTGGAACTCGAGAATAACATTGAATATTAAGCAGCATAGCGCAATCAGAGATTAAACAATGAACGCGCGTCCAGCGCGTCGAGCGCGTCGACGGCCAACTGGACAAAGTAGCACTTGACGCGTTATCGCGTCGTCCGCAGTCAAAGAGTTAAAGTACCAACCACCGCAATGTAGAAATGCTCTGCTAAAATGTCTGCATTAAAACAATTTACTTGATTAAAATTACAAAGGTTTTGGCGTCAAAATATACTTAAAGAGCACCTAAGTAAAAGTACTCACATTTTTCAAAAAATACCAGATCTACTGGCCCGGACCGCCGGTTTAAAATAAATATATATATTCAAAGATTTGCACACATTTTCAAGATTTTTCAAAAAGCATTGCAGATCTGCAAGCGTAGGGTCTAAAAGCTATGAGCTTGTATATCAGCTATTTTTTGAATAGCCAAAGAAATCTAAAATGACACAGATGCGTTCCCGGATTGAATGGGTTAATTGCAACTCCTCAAGACTCTTATTTGTAATGTTATAGCCTAGTCTTCCAGCCAGGTGAAGGGGATAGTCACTTGGATTCAGAAAAAAAAGGGAAAGATGGGTACCGAAGCAAAACTAAGTTTGATAACCACTGCTCTACACTTTACAGTTCATCACACAGTTGGCTGCTGTTTACAGGAGATTTGCCCCTTAAAGTCAATGCTTCAGTTTGACATCATTTGACATTTAAAACTTCCTCACTTTGTTTGCAGCTTGCATGCATGCAGCGCCAGTTCATGAGCAGTTGAGTGATTCTCAACCTTTTCAGGCCGCGATCCCCCAAAATAATCATATTTGAACTGGACCACCCCCCCCAAAATAATCATATTTGAACTGGACCCCCCCCCCCCCCCCAAAAATAATCATATTTGAACTGGACCCCTCCCCATCCCCCCCCCCCAAATAATCATATTTGAACTGGACCCCCCCCCCCCCCCCCAAAATAATCATATTTGAACTGACCCCCCTTGCTTCTGGGGGATTCTACAAATGTCTGCTAAATCCTAAAAGTGTTTTGAAAAAACGTATGTTGCTATATTATCAATGGTTCTCAAACGTTTTCATGTCAAGGACCCCAAAGATGATATGTATTTGGCTGCGGACCCCCCATCTAAAAATATTTTGTTCCAGGGACAACCCCCCCCCCCCAGAAGCAAAGGTTTGAGTTAAAATTGTTCGCTTTAAAAACAATATATATATTCAAAGATTTGCATACATTTTCACGATTAAAAAAGTGACACAAAAAATGACACACAGATGCGTTCCCGGTCTTAAACGGTTAAATAATAATGTGATGCAATGCACTGAGAGAGAGAGAGAGAGAGAGAGAGAGAGAGAGAGAGAGAGAGAGAGAGAGAGAGAGAGAGAGAGAGAGAGAAACAAAGCAAAATATGACACAGATATCTGGGGCAGGCAGCACTGGTGGAGACTGTTTGTGAATTCAAATGGATGTTTGTATGCCAAGTAAATGAACATGTTACCAGAGTGGAATATCAACACCGGTATCGTGTCATTCGATGAAAGAAGACAGCGGTAGACTCGTTTTATGGATAATTTGAGCATTGACTACCGACTAGGGCTCTGCATGATATTAGGAAAACATGCAAATATGAGATATCATTGTTGAATGTTGCCATGACGATATGACTCGCGATAAGTAAACAAATATTGCATACAGTTTAAATGTATTTCTGCCTTAAGTTTGCAGCCATCATATAACCCAGTCAATAAATAGCCTACTGTATGCACAAACTGGAAACAAATAAGAAGAAATTAATGGATTCCGCATCATCAGTGCCCATACCCTACAGTAGGTGGGGTTGGTGAAAGGGCCTTTCTGTGTGGAGTTTGCATGTTCTCCCCGTGTCCCCTAGGGTAGGTACCCTCACAAAAAAACATGCAGTAATTCTGGTCTCTATACTGCCTCCCCATGGTCAGCCGGGGCGTCTGATGGAGGGGAAAGGAACTGGTTGGAATAACGTGTTCCTTCCACACGCTACTCCCCAGGTGAATAAGAAGCGGCTTTCTAGATCTCATGCATTGAAGGAGGCATGAGCTCGGCTCTAGGCTCCCCCTAGGCTGGCAGAGGGAGTGTAGCGCCCAGGATTACTTCAACAATTGGCACTGGGTGAAAAAATGGGTTACAAAATCGTAGGATAGAAATTTAGAAGAAAAAAAAGAAATTAATGGATTACTGTATATTTCCAAGCAACAAGACGGCTTTAGTTAAAACATTGTGTCTACAGCTGGTGTTGACAATGAATATATACCACCGACTTAGCAATACAGATTCTCACTGCTCACCCTTAACTTAACTTAACCCTTAAATTGTGTTTCAGATAAACTTTTTCTGCTCTTTTTTCCCTCTACACCTAATAACTCTTTGCCAAAAATAGCCGATCTACAAGCTAGATCGACTAGATCGGCTATTTTTGGCTAAAGTTCTCCTCAGAAAAGGGATGCTAGGGTTCAAATGGTTAATGTAAAAAGAAAAAAGATTTGTCGGACCCCCTGTAGTAACTCTGAGGACCCCCTAGGGGTCCCGGACCCCCTGTTGAAGACCCCTGTTTACTGTCTTCTGTGAACATCTCTCAACGACCCTTCTCGCTGGAGCAGAGGCGAGGAGGATGCTGTATACGGGCAAGGAGGAAAATTAAACGAGACGAGTTGGATTTAAAGGTCACTCTCTCTTCCTACTGCAAGTATACATAGTGGTATTGACAGTGGTGGAAAAAGTGCTCACATTTTTTACTTGGGTAAAAGTATCAATACGGCAATGTAGAAGTGCTGTACGTGTTACAAGTAAAAGTCCGGAATTCAAAATTTACTTGAGTAAAAGTTGTAAAATTGGTATCAAAATGTACTTAAAGTACCGAAAGTAGAAAGTACTCATTATGCAGAATGTCCCATTTCTGTCCCAGTTTTCAAATGTCTAAAATGTCTAAAAAAATCTTTTGAAAATAGCAGATCTACAAGCTTAAGATGCGTCGCATCGCGACACATTGTGAGCTTGTAGATCGGCTATTTTCAAATGGCCGAAATGTATATAGGGCTGAAGTGCTTACTGTATGTTTTGTAATAATAATCAAAATCTACAAAGTAACTAGTAACTAAAGTTTTCAAATAATTGTAGTGGAGTAAAAGTACAACATTTGCCTTTGAGATGTGGAGTAAAAGTACTGAAAATTGGAAGAACTCCAGTTAAGTAAAAATACCCCAACAAAAATGACTTGAGTAAACGTACTTTACTGGGTATTGATACTTTTACTTAAGTAAAAAATGTCAGTACTTCTTCCACCCCTGTGCAGGAGTGTGAGAATACTATTGCTTGATCCGAATGATCACAGACAAAGTGACATACGGTAAGCGAGGCGGATAGGCCAGAGGATGTTGTTTTTTTTGTGGGTGAGTGACAGCAGGTCTTACCGTGAGCTCCAGAGCTTCGTTGAAGAGGCCGTTGCGCTTGCTGTGGAGGAAGGCGTTGGAGCTGCCCGTCTTCGATATTCGTAACCTGGCCAGGCGGGCTTTCTGAAAGGAAGACAGGAAAATCGTGGTCAGTCTGGTTCCCCAAGGCAAACCCCTGGACTCAAAATGATTGGATACGATTTAACCAAAAGAAAAATCCCTGGCATCTTTTTAAAGTCACTTGGCATGCTTAAACCTTACAGTCGGTTTCAGGTTGCATCAATAACACAGCTGCCCTGAACGCTTGTGAGTTTCCCCTGGGAAACAGCTGTTGGTTAATCTATTAAGACCGGGAACACATCTGTGTCATTTTAAGATTTCTTTGGCTATTTTTTTAAAATCTTGACAATTTGCGCAAATCATTGAATATATGTATATTTTTAAAGCAAACATTTTTCAAATCTTTGCTTCTGAGCGGTCCCTAGAACAAAATATTTTGAGATGTGGTCCGCGGCCAAATGCATATCATTTTGGGGATCCTTGAAATGAAAAAAAAAAGAACCACTGATTATAGCAACATAAGTTTTTTCAAAAGATTTAGAAGACATTTGTAGAATCCCCCCGAAGCAAAGATTTTACTTACAAATATTCGCTTTCAAAATATATATAGATAGATACATAGATTTGCACACATTTTCAGGATTTTTCAAAAATAGCAGATCTACAAGCTCATAGCGCGGCATTCTGTGCCGTGCTATGAGCTTGTAGATCTGCTATTTTTGAATAGCCAAAGAAATAAAAAAATTACACTGATGCGTTCACGGTCTTAATGGGTTAACTAGCTACTGTTAGCCTACAAAGAAATACACATACGATCTTTATATCCATCATTACCATCTCAGGACAGGTTGTCACTAAGGCTTTGGAACAACTGCAAGCAACAGACAGAACTTCTCAAACGCTCTATATGGTGTAGCACCATAGTTACAATTTCACACGGAGTCCCTCTGATCTCCTGCGACACCGAGAAATGTTTAATGGCGACTACGAGATTTATTTATTTCCTTTAGTTAGTACTCAGTCAGCCAGACAGATATGAGTAGTGCGAGGCAAATGTAATGTGAATTGCTGGGGGTATCAAAGTGTCAGCCGCCCGGCCCCCGAAAATACGGCATTCAATCTCATGGGTAGTGTTTGTGTGCCACTATGTTTAGAATTGGACTTGCTCTGTCGCCTGGTTGAGACGCCTTAGCTTTTTTGTTTATGCTGAATAAATCAAGGACATGTCCAGGCGCATAATGTGCTACATCTCCAGTTCTAACTCACTATGTCGGTGTCAGCCTGAATTTGTCTGCATTAAACCAACACGTACGGAAGGTTTGATGGCAGCACTCAATCTTTGCCCCCCCCCCCCTCCCTCACACACACACACACACACACACACACACACACACACACACACACACACACACACACACACACACACACACACACACACACACACACACACACACACACACCAGTGGTGGAAAAAATTAATCAAATGTTTTACTTAAAGGTAGGGTAAGTGATATTTTTTGGTTAAAACAAAAAGTATTTTGTTAAAAGGTTAAAATACTATATTCTGATAGTAATCATTGCTATAGAGTGTTTTTTCAGTAATAGATGTCTCCCTGAGTCTCCAGCTCTTTAATAAACAGAAAATACATTTTTCGGTAGGTGTCAAAATCTCAGCCAATCAGGAGAAAGTACCCATTTTTAAGCTTAATTTGTATAGTGTTCCAGTTCCAATTTTGCATGCTCATTTCTTAGTGTCATCACTTCCAATTTCACTTGTTTAATCTGTATCCTGATTGAGTTCTCTGTCCTGGTTGGATAAAATTGGAAATGAAACTGAAACTGAAACGAAAATGCATTTTCTGTTTTATAAAGAGCTGGAGAGACAAGGAGACTCCTAATACTGAACAAACACTCTATAGCAATGAGTATCAGAATATAGAGCTATTTAACAATTATTTTAACCAACGCAAATCACTTACCCTACCTTTAAGTAAGAGTATCAATACTGCAATGTTGAAATACTCTTGTTACAAGTAAAAGTCCGGAATTCAAAATTGACTTGGTACAAAAGTATGGGTATGAAAATGTACTTAAAGTACCAAAAGTAAAAGTACATTTTTTTTGGAAAATAGCAGATCTACAAGCTCACAACGCATCGCGATGCGACGCGACGCGTTGTGAGCTTGTAGATCTGCTATTTTCAAAATAGCCTAGGTATAAAATAAGGCTAAAGTGGTTAACGTACGTTTTATAATATAATAATTTATATCTGCAAAGTAACTAGTAACTAAAGTTTTAAATAATTGTAGTGGAGCAAAAGTACAATATTTGCCTCCGAGATGTAGTGGAGTAGAAGTAAAAGTATAGATAATTGGACATACTTCTGTAAAGTAAAAGTACCTCAAAATTGTACTTAAGTACAGTACTTGAGTAAACTTAATTTACACTACTGACACGCACGCACGCACGCATGCATGCACGCACGCACAGACGGACGCACGCACGCACGCTTGCACGCAAACACGCGCACGCAAACGCACACACACGCGCATACACGCGCGCTCACGCTGTCAAATGGCTCGGCTGAGGAAGGGAAGACAGAAACAGTGATGAGGGGAAGTACGACAGGAACAAAAGGAGAGCGTAGCGCCGCGGGCCGTTGATTGAACTCTCCATACATCCACAGCCACAGGACTTAATGCATGCTGTCTGCAGCGTGGAGAATGAATTCTGCTCTAACAGTAACAACTTCAACTGCACACTCTCTTCTAGACCAGTGGGGGTGTGTACTGTATGTATGGTGGACTCACTGCACTTATGTCTGTGTGTGCGTGACTCACACAGTGTCTTGTGTGTATGCGTGTCTCTGTACCAGGGGTGTGACAATCTGGCTTATGAGGTTTAAAGGGGAATTTTGGACCACGGTTTTCTTACCTTTTCTATGATGTCATGATAACCTAGGATGAATGGTACAGTAGAAACATTTCGAGATTTCAATCTCGTCTAGCGAGACTTCTGGTGGGGCGCATTCAAGATATGCTATCTAGCCCAAGGCCTATTGGCGCACGTTTTTAGCTGTGGTGGACCCGGGATGGAGGTATGACATTTTTCTACTGTACCATTCATCCTAGGATATCATAACATCATAGAAAAGGTAAGAAAACCGTGGTCCAAAATTCCCCTTTAACCCATTAAGACCGGCGGGAAAGCATCTATCATTTTCAATTTTTGCGTTGGCTATTAAAAATAGCAGCCGATGACCCAGGAGACTCATAAGGAGACTCCATTTGACTCTGCCAGACAGAGACAAATCATTGTCTCAGGAATGCAACAAAAACAAAACAAAACTCAAGGCTTCGTGGGGTGAGTAATTTATCGAAATAGATAATTTTTTGGGTGAACTACTTCTTTAAGAAACAGCTACATTGATTAAGATTCAAGTTCAAGACAATTGCGTAAAATCCACTGAATTATGTTTTTTGACATCTAATCATACGCTGCCACTGCTGTTCCTTTCACACTGTGTTTCTCTAGTGTTTTATTTCTCTGTGCCTGCCAGTCCTCCTTGTGTGAAGGCGTGCACACACCATCTCTCTATCGCCCTGCTCAAAAGACGCTCTCTCCTCTCTGTTCCTCTCCCTGCTGTTTTGTCAACAGAGTGGCATGAAATTCACGACACATCACTTATACGTCGCAAAATGTAACATTGGGTTTAATAAAAAAAACTGAACACTTGGCCCTCGGTCACACATAGGTAGGAAACAGAGCCATATAAGGAGAGTTGTGTCACCTCCGTTCACTTCATCGGGCCAGTCTTCTACAGAGCCTTCTATTGGTGAATAGTGATAAAGCCCTGAACCGTAAGTTTACGGAATGCACTGGAGTCTATGAGCATTTGTCACTATTTCGAGTTCACATGAACCACGTGTCCGGTGCTGTTTCTGCCCCCTCATTGACGTAACTCTCCAATAGAAGGCTCTGGTAGGAACCATTTCAAAGTAAGAGCTCAACTGGCTTCCAGTGGAATCCAGCATCACTCTGTCCAGGCCAGTGGTGGAGAAAGTACTGATATGTTTACTTTAAGTAAAAATATCAATACTGCAATGCAGAAATACTCTGTTACAAGTAAAAGTCCGGTATTCAAAATGTTATTGAGTGAAAGTACAAAAGTATTGGCATCAAAATGTACTTAAAGTACCAAAAGTAAAAGTACTCATTATGCAGAATGTGCCGTTTCACACATGTTCAAAATGTATACAAATCTTTTGAAAATAGCAGAACTACAAGCTTACAAGTTTGTAGATCGGCTATTTTCAAATAGCTGAAGTATACAGGGATAAAGTGGTTAATGCATGTTTTGTCATAATAAAAAACTTAACTAGTAACTAGTTTTCAAATACTTGTAGTGGAGTAAAGAGTACAATATTTGCCTCTGAGATGTAGTGGAGTAGAAGGAAAAGTTCTGACAATTGAAAATACTCCAGTAAAGTAAGAATTCCTCAAATTTGTACAGTACTTGAGTAAATGTACTTAGTTACTTTCCACAACTGGTCCTCTCATGGTTCATAAGATTATTCATGGTGGTCCCAATATCTTTTAACATTTTTTGTTTATTTATTACTTACTTATGTCATGGAGGCACACAATTTCTCAACTAGAGCCAGTAAAGCTAATGTCTGTCTACTGTAACTGTATGTAAACAAACAACAATACATAACACAAGTCTTGTTGGAAGTCTTGCACTTAGGTGCATCTCAATGGAACAGCCTGCACAACAATCAAATTAACTACTAATTTAAATGTTGTGTTGTTGTGGTTTTTTTTTTTCAATGTTAACGTGGGATGTTTTGTTATGTAAATTGGTTGCATTTATTATAGCTGACTGCCACTCATGTTTTCTGTTATTTGGGAGAGTGTACCAAAATGGAAATGAGTCCCATGGGGTTTCTTCTGTTTTATCCTCGAATTGCTTTTTCTGCATTTGAATTAAACTAAACTGCAAAAAAGTACAAATAATGAATAGGTAAGGCTGTATAGTAAGGTTGGGTCAATAATGCATTATAAGCACATTTATAATGCGTTGTAATGTGCTTATAAGGCCATTATAACACTCGTTATAAATATTTAGAACCATTCCTGGCATTATAAGCTCAGTGGAACAGCACATTATAACAACCATAACTTAGTCAGTCATAAAGTGTCTCTGTTATACGTTGTAATGCATCATTATAAACATGTATAGAGTGTTATGAGGCCTTATAAGTGCATCATAATGCATTATAAATATGTTTATAATGCATTGTAGACCTGACCAAAACTATTTTGTCAAGACATTGACACAAGCTTTTAGCTTTTAGTGTGTGTGTGTGTGTGTGTGTGTGTGTGTGTGTGTGTGTGTGTGTGTGTGTGTGTGTGTGTGTGTGTGTGTGTGTGTGTGTGTGTGTGTGTGTGTGTGCATGTGGTCACACACACACACACACACACACACACACACACACACACACACACACACACACACACACACACACACACACACACCAAAAGTAGCCTATGGTCTGCTCTAGCTGATGATATTTTAGCACTTTGGTTAGGAAGGTTTCCTCTAAGCTGTAATCAAAAGTACAGCCGACCTCGAGAATGAACACCTCTCTATGGTTTTCATTAACAACAATGACACCAGGGTTGTTAGCTGAAATGTTAGAGACACAGA
This sequence comes from Gymnoscopelus braueri, assembly GCF_963280865.1. Classification (NCBI taxonomy): domain Eukaryota; kingdom Metazoa; phylum Chordata; class Actinopteri; order Myctophiformes; family Myctophidae; genus Gymnoscopelus; species Gymnoscopelus braueri. Next base: position 8,434,116 of record NC_137614.1, read on the forward strand.
ATCATCATTACACAGGCTAAACATGCTCGACTTCACAGTAGAATGCTTCTACAGCATAATGGAGGACCTGAAAATAGAAGAGATATCTTTTGATATCAGGTCCACTATTCTGTCATGCCTACTTATGTAGAGTCCCCTGTATACATGGCACCCGTTTAGGATGTGGTTTCAGCTATTTGTTCATGACCATGATGTATACAGTGAGGAGCATGGTTGCCTGGAAACCAGATGGAGAGGTTAAGTTTAGATGGTAAAACCTGCAACCTCGCTTTCAGAGTAAAGATAACAATGCATTCATCTAAAGCAACATTTTTGAACACAGAGTGAGAGACAGAATGGTCCGCAGCAGGGAAACATGCAGTCTTCCCTTGCAGTCTTAGCTCGGTCCAGTGTTGCCGCTGCCTTTGCTGTTGTGCCCATAAGAGGCGACCTCTGGGTTGGTGTTCTGTTCCACACACAGTCATAAATGCTCTGACAGAAATACTGGAGTCAGATATAAAGTCCTCAGAGACAGCCAACACCTCAGAGTTAGACCCTACCCACTTCAAAGTAACATCAGCCCAACAGCACAGATCGTTTAAGTCCGGTCAGTCTGACCACACACCGAAGCCGGGAGAGCGACTGTCTAGCTTTCCACTAGGTTTCCTCCTGAAGCCTAGGAAGCTAGGATCCGAGCCACATGCAAGGGGGACCTTATGTCGTTTTAGGTCCAAGAACAGAGATGAGCGTGCACGCTCTCTCACATACTGGTCATCATTGTTCAGAATATTTAACAAATGGGAGAGCCTGGTTGCTTGCTTCTCTCGCAAAATCTGGCAACGCTGAAAGGGACTCCACGTGTGTGTGCTTCCTGGGTTTAGAATTGAGCTAAGGAGAAATATCTATGACTGATATATGAGCTGTGTAAACTGTAACCAGACTGTTTGCCTAATGGGGTCCACAGACCCCGCTGAGATGTTAATGAAAGTGTGTGTGTGTGTGTGTGTGTGTGTGTGTGTGTGTGTGTGTGTGTGTGTGTGTGCGTGTGCGTGTGCGTGTGTGTGTGTGTGTGTGTGTGTGCGTGTGCGTGCAGCGTGCGAGAGAGAGAGAGAGAGTGTGAGAGTGTGTGAGGGGGGCTTACATGTGTGTCTTTGCGTGCAAGCCTTCTCTACACAACCTAATACATCAGCAGGAGTACCTGTTGACTCGTACTGGAGGTAATATATGGTAATACTGGCTGCTCTGCTCTCTTGGCTTCCATTTAAAGCCAGCTGCTGCTGTGGACTGGCCAGCAGTTAGCTAACTTACTAATGCTGTGGGATTACAGACGGTTTAGTCTGCAGGGAACAGGCCTTAAGAGGGATAAACTGGATTACTAACACTCTTACACACACACACACACACACACACACACACACACACACACACACACACACACACACACACACACACACACACACACACACACACACACACACACACACACACACATAAACACAAGCAGGCACACAGGATTCAACAGGGCACAAACAAAAAAAACGATTGGCCAATGATCCAAGCCAGCGACTAACACTTGTTGGCAGAGCGTGGGATTCAAACCAGCATATGGTCACAATCGGGCAGAAGAAACCTTGCATCTCCATATTTCAACTTTTTGAACACTTTACATTTGCAAACCAAACAGAAAGATGTGAACATACATAATACAAAGACAATCAAAGTATGAAAAAAAGAATCTAATCGGATACAGCTGGTTATTAATCCTAAATAGCAATTTCTCAAGAGCAGCCACAGTTCCAAGCCGAGAAAACCACACATGTACAGGATCTCCTCTCTGGTCAGTAGGAATACATTGAGGACTCTAGCTGGAGCACTCATCCAAGGTCACTTCGACCACGCATGCACCTCTTGGTACCATAGCACCACAAAGGCCTTAAAAACCAGGCTCCAGACATCCCAAAACAAACTGGTCAGGCTACTGCTTGGCCTTACGTCTACAACTCATTTAACCCCTGCTCACTTTGCTAGGATGGTATGGCTCAGGGTAGAGTACAGCAACTTGCAATGGGCCTGGTCTACAAGATACAATACACCACAAAATCACCCATGTACCTTTCAAACTACTTCGAAAACGTCAATGACGTCCACAATCAAAACACCAGAGGGAGCACCACAAATCACGTTTAACCCAGACTTGGCTCAAACCAGGGATTAAACTTGTTCTACTGCTATGCCACAAAAATGTGTAATGCCCTACCAACATGCAAAACATCTTACTATCTTACTACTATATAATTGACAAAAGCTCAGAAAGTTCGTGCGGGGTAAGCAAGCACAGGATCACTCCATTTGCCCCGAAACTTGCCACAGACTGTTGATCAGAGCTATGGCTATGTGTTAGGCATCTTACCCACCTCGATCAGTGATCGGACTCTCGGTTTGATTGATTCTCTGATTTGCCTATCAGGTTGCCATAGCAACCAGATACAGGAAGTCTGACCTCTTTATCAAATGGCCGAGGTTGGGAGGATGGGACTAGAGGTTAGGGCCGCAAAGCAAAGCGGGGAGGGAGGAGAGGGGAGGAGAGGAGCCGAGAGGAGAGGCCCGAGAGGCCGGACTTCGCATGACGTGTGTGCAGAGCTATAATTAGGCCAAGTCGCCGTCATGGTTCAGAAATATCTCTTACAGATGAAATTGACTATTTAGAAGGGATAACAGTCGAAATGTTTAGGAACGATGAGGATGTGCATATAGTGAGCTAGCTTTGAAAGCTCTCATCAAGTTGCATGGAAGGCTTTCTAAAAAAAATATACAAGTAGACAGTGGGGTCCCTGCTTCATCTCACTCTCAGCTAAGGGGTCATTGGCCTGAAAAATGTTGTAGTCTCCTGGTCGAAACCAATTGAAACCGTTTACAACGGAAAGGTTTTTCTTAGAGATGGGGGGTCCGCGGCCAAATACATATCATTTTGGGGGTCCCTGACATGAAAAAAGTTTGAGAACCACTGATTAGCCTATAGCAACATAAGTTTTTTCAAAAAACTGTTAGGACTACAAAGAGATTTGTAGAATCCCTGCAAAAGCAAAAAAAAAATAGCAGATCTACAAGCTTGTATATCTGCTATTTTTCAATAGCCAAAGAAATCTTAAAATGAAACTGATGCATTCCCGGTCTTAATGGGTTAAAGTGGAAAGGGGTTTTCTCCAGTGTGGACATGCAGGTGTCTTTTCAGGTTACCCAACTCATTGAAACTCTTGTTGCACTGTTTACAGAGGTAAGGTTTTTCTCCAGTGTGGACATGCTGGTGTCTCTTCAGGTGAAATAACTGACTGAAACTCGCGTCACACTGTTTACAGTGGTATGGTTTTTCTCCAGTGTGGACACGCAGGTGTTTCCTCAGGCTACCCAACTCATTGAAACTCTTGTTTCAAAGTTTACAGTGGTATGGTTTTTCACCAGTGTGGAGACGCAGGTGCAACACCAGGCTACCTAATCTAGTGAAAGTCTTGTTGCACTGTTTACAGTGGTATGGTTTTTCTCCAGTGTGGACACGCAGGTGTTTCCTCAGGCTACCCAACTCATTGAAACTCTTGTTGCACTGTTTACAGAGGTAAGGTTTTTCTCCAGTGTGGACACGCAGGTGTGTCTTCAGGTTAGCTACCTGACTGAAACTCTTGTCACACTGTTTACAGAGGTAAGGTTTTTCTCCAGTGTGGACACGCAGGTGTGTCTTCAGTTCACCTGTCTGACTGAAACTCTTGTTGCACTGTTTACAGAGGTAAGGTTTTTCTCCAGTGTGGACACGCAGGTGTGTCTTCAGTTCACCTGTCTGTCTGAAACTCTTGTTGCACTGTTTACAGAGGTAAGGTTTTTCTCCAGTGTGGACACGCAGGTGTTTCTTCAGGTCACCTGTCTGACTGAAACTCTTGTTGCACTGTTTACAGAGGTATGGTTTTTCTCCGGTGTGGACATGCTGATGTCCCCTCAGGTGAGCTAACTGACTGAAACGCTTGTTGCAGTGTTTACAGTGAAAAGGTTTTTCTCCAGTGTGAATATGCTGGTGTGTCTTCAGGTTAGATAACTGACTAAAACTCTTGTCACAATGTTTACAGTGAAAAGGTTTTTCTCCGGTGTGAATACGCTGGTGTATCTTCAGGTGAGCTAACTGACTGAAACTCTTGTCACACAGTTTACAGATGAAAGATGTCTTTCTTGTGTAAGTCCTCTGACGGGTCTTTACGTCTGGTTGAGTTAACGTCTTGGTAAACTGTTGACGACTGTAAGATGTTGGTTTGTCAGTGTTTCCATGTTCATGGCTGGTTATTACACAGCTGGTGGTGATTTGCTGATCGGCTGCTGAGGGGCTCTGTCCAGTCGTCATTTTGCAGTAGAGGCCGTGTTTCCTCTTCATGTGTTGAAAGACAGTTGTCAAGGCAGATGTACACTTAGAACAAGAGAACTGAGTAAGAAAATATTTGGACTCGCTCCATCCAGGAGTGGCGGTGTATCGTCAAAGCTGCTTCTAGACTGTAGTTTTAGGTTCTTGAGGGGCTTGCAAATGTGTCTTTAGTCGCAGTAGCTTAACACTTTATACAGGCTAAGCAAAGCTCTGCTCTTACCTCACTCACAACACAAACTGTTGCCATAACAACAGCCATGTGTGCAAGCCGCCACCTTTCCATATTTGGGCAAGACTGATATAATCAATATGACATCATCACCATGACGACAGAGATCAACATTAAAGCAACGTCGTTATTAGACTCTTTGCCGGACCCAGGGGGTCTGGCTTACATGAGGCTTTGTACCTGTTTTCTCCATACATGGGCATGGTCACTTTGTCCTTAGGCCCCAGCCATAAAAGTCTGTCCCCCTTTCGTCCATACATGGGCATGTTTTGTACCTGTTTTCTCCATACATGGGCAAAAAACAGGTTTTGGTCACTTTGTCCTTAGGCCCCAGCCATAAAAGTCTGTCCCCCTTTCGTCCATACATGGGCATAGACACAGGCTGACACGTCATGTGAAGTCTGGGTCTGGCAGAACCAGGTCTCATGGTCTTGTCTTTTGTGTATTTACCGTTTAATAATGGTATTATATTACTGTTCAAAAGAGGCACAGCTTATTCTCATTGAAAAAGAACACTAACGGTCTAACCTGTAAAGGAAAAATTAAGTGAGACACAGGTCACAACACACCTCCTCAACCATCTCAATACACAACTGGTTGAACACCTGAAACCAGCCAATCACAGTGCTGGAGTTTATATCCTGAATGTCCATTTTGGTAAAGTCTTTTGGACATCCATTAAGCAGACAATGAATTCCACTGGCTAGTGTTGTCTGTCGTCCTCCACATGATGCCTCTGAGAGAAGAAATCCACTCACAACTAAAAGAACAACAATCACCATAGCAATAACTTTATCACACACTAATATTTATTGTTTGGGAGATCAAAGCGTCTGCTAAATGCCTAAATTGCAATTTTAAATGATAAACTAAGAAAAAAACCTCTAAATGATTGTCCACCCCGTGTACACACACACACACACACACACACACACACACACACACACACACACACACACACACACACACACACACACACACACACACACACACACACACACACACACACACACACAGGATTCAACAGGACACCTAAAAAAAAACAATTGGCCAATGATTCAAGCCAGCGACTAACACTTGTTGGCAGAGCGTGGGATTCAAACCAGCATATGGTCACAATCGGGCAGAAGAAACCTTGCATCTCCATATTTCAACTTTTTGAACACTTTACATTTGCAAACCAAACAGAAAGATGTGAACATACATAATACAAAGACAATCAAAGTATGGAAAAAAAAAATCTAATCATATACAGTTGGTTATTAATCCTAAATGGCATTTTCTCAAGAGCAGCCACAGTTCCAAGCTGAGAGAACCACACATGTACAGGATCTCCTCTCTGGTCAGTAGGAATACATTGAGGACTCTAGCTGGAGCACTCATCCAAGGTCACTTCGACCACGCATGCACCTCTTGGTACCATAGCACCACAAAGGCCTTAAAACAAGGCTCCAGACATCCCAAAACAAACTGGTCAGGCTCCTGCTTGGCCTTACATCTACAACTCATTTAACCCCTGCTCACTTTGCTAGGATGGGATGGCTCAGGGTAGAGTACAGCAACTTGCAATGGGCCTGGTCTACAAGATACACTACACCACAAAGACACCCATGTACCTTTCAAACTACTTAAAAAACGTCAATGACGTCCACAATCACAACACCAGAGGGAGCGCCACAAATCACGTTTAACCCAGATTTGGCTCAAACAAGGGATTAAATTTGTTCTACTGCTATGCCACAAAAATGTGTAATGCCCTACCAACATGCAAAACTTTTTTTTTATCATTATGGAATACTTCCAAGCTAGTCTCAAATCTCGGTCAAGGGACATTGATAAGACAATAAGCTGCATATAGTGAGCTAGCTTTGAAAGCTCTTATCAAGTTGCATGGAAGGCTTTCTAAAAACATGATACAAGTAGTGGGGGTCCCTGCTTCGTCTCACTCTCAGCTAAGGGGTCATTGGCCTAAATTTCTTTGTAGTCTCCTTGGTCTAACCAATTGAAACATTTTACAACGGAAAGGTTTTTCTTTGAAATGGGGGGTCCGCGGCCAAATACATATCATTTTGGGGGTCCTTGAAATGAAAAAAGTTTGAGAACCATTGATTAGCCTATAAAGCAATATAAGTTTTTCAAAAAACTGTTAGGATTTAGAAGAGATTTGTAGAATCCCTGCAAAAGCAAAAACAAAAAATCAATTTTTTTCAAGAAATAGCAGATCTACAAGCTTGTATATCTACTATTTTTCAATAGCCAAAGAAATCTTAAAATGAAACTGATGCGTTCCCGGTCTTAATGGGTTAAAGTGGAAAAGGGTTTTCTCCAGTGTGGACTTGCAGGTGTGTCTTCAGGTTACCTGTCTGACTGAAACTCTTGTTGCACTGTTTACAGAGGTATGGTTTTTCTCCAGTGTGGACACGCAGGTGGGTCTTCAGGTTAGATACCTGACTGAAACTCTTGTCACACTGTTTACAGAGGTAAGGTTTTTCTCCAGTGTGGACACGCAGGTGTGTCTTCAGTTCACCTGTCAGACTGAAACTCTTGTTGCACTGTTTACAGAGGTAAGGTTTTTCTCCAGTGTGGACACGCAGGTGTGTCTTCAGGTCACCTGTCTGACTGAAACTCTTGCTGCACTGTTTACAGAGGTATGTTTTTTCTCCGGTGTGGACATGCTGGTGTCCCCTCAGGTGAACTAACTGACTGAAACTCTTGTTGCAGTATTTACAGTGAAAAGGTTTTTCTCCAGTGTGAATATGCTGGTGTGTCTTCAGGTTACATAACTGACTAAAACTCTTGTCACAATGTTTACAGTGAAAAGGTTTTTCTCCGGTGTGAATACGCTGGTGTATCTTCAGGTGAACTAACTGACTGAAACTCTTGTCACACAGTTTACAGATGAAAGATGTCTTTCTTGTGTAAGTCCTCTGACGGGTCTTTACGTCTGGTTGAGTTAACGTCTTGGTAAACTGTTGACGACTGTAAGATGTTGGTTTGTCAGTGTTTCCATTTTCATGGCTGGTTATTACACAGCTGGTGGTGATTTGCTGATCGGCTTCTGAGGGGATCTGTCCAGTCGTCATTTTGCAGTAGAGGCCGTGTTTCCTCTTCATGTGTTGAAAGACAGTTGTCAAGGCAGATGTACACTTAGAACAAGAGAACTGAGTAAGGAAATATTTGGACTCGCTCCTTCCAGGAGTGGCGGCGTATCGTCAAAGCTTCTTCTATGAAGACTGAAGTTGTAGGTGCTTGAGGGGCTTGCAAATGTGTCTTTAGTCACAGTAGTTGCAGTAGCTTAACACTTTATACAGGCTAAGCAGAGCTCTGCTCTTACCTCACTCACAACACAAACTGTTGCCATAACAACAGCCATGTGTGCAAGCCGACACCTATCCATATTTGGGCAAGACTGATATAATCAATATGACATCATCACTATGACGACAGAGATCAACATTAAAGCAACGTCGTTATTAGACTCTTTTTTTGTGTATTTACCGTTTAATAATGGTATTATATTACTGTTCAAAAGAGGCACAGCTTATTCTCATTGAAAAAGAACACTAACGGTCTAACCTGTAAAGGAAGAATTAAGTGAGACACAGCAGGTCACAACACACCTCCTCAACCATCTCAATACACAACTGGTTGAACACCTGAAACCAGCCAATCACACTACTGGAGTTTATATCCTGAATGTCCATTTTGGTAAAGTCTTTTGGACATCCATTAAGCAGACAATGAATTCCACTGGCTAGTGTTGTCTGTCGTCCTCCACATGATACCTCTGAGAGAAGAAATCCACTCACAACTAAAAGAACAACAATCACCATAGCAATAGCTTTATCACACACTAATATTTATTGTTTGTGAGATCAAAGCGTCTGCTAAATGCCTAAATTGCAATTTTAAATGATAAACTAAGAAAAAAAACTCTAAATGATTGTCCACCCCGTGTACACACACACACACACACACACACACACACACACACACACACACACACACACACACACACACACACACACACACACACACACACACACACAAGCATGCACACAGGATTCAACAGGACACCTAAAAAAAAACAATTGGCCAATGATTCAAGCCAGCGACTAACACTTGTTGGCAGAGCGTGGGATTCAAACCAGCATATGGTCACAATCGGGCAGAAGAAACCTTGCATCTCCATATTTCAACTTTTTGAACACGTTACATTTGCAAACCAAACAGAAAGATGTGAACATACATAATACAAAAATACAAAAAAATCTAATCATATACAGCTGGTTATTAATCCTAAATGGCAATTTCTCAAGAGCAGCCACAGTTCCAAGCTGAGAAAACCACACATGTACAGGATCTCCTCTCTGGTCAGTAGGAATACATTGAGGACTCTAGCTGGAGCACTCATCCAAGGTCACTTCGACCACGCATGAACCTCTTGGTACCATAGCACCACAAAGGCCTTAAAAACCAGGCTCCAGACATCCCAAAACAAACTGGTCAGGCTCCTGCTTGGCCTTACATCTACAACTCATTTAACCCCTGCTCACTTTACTAGGATGGGATGGCTCAGGGTAGAGTACAGCAACTTGCAATGGGCCTGGTCTACAAGATACACTACACCACAAAGGACCATGTACCTTTCAAACTACTTAAAAATTGTCAATGACGTCAACAATCACAACACCAGAGGGAGCGCCACAAATCACGTTTAACCCATATTTGGCTAAAACAAGGGATTACATTTGTTCAACTGCTATGCCACATAATGTGTAATGCCCTACCAACAGGCTTTTTTTTTAAAAATCCTTATGGAATACTTCCCAGCTATTCTCAAATCTCGGTCAAGGGACATTGATAAGATAATAAGCTGCATATAGTGAGCTAGCTTTGAAAGCTCTTATCAAGTTGCATGGAAGGCTTTCTAAAAAATATATACAAGTAGTGGGGGTCCCTGCTTTGTTTCACTCTCCGCTATGGGGTCATTGGCTTGAACAGTGTTGTAGTCTCCTGGTCTAACCAATTGAAACAGTTTACAACGGAAAGGTTTTTCTTTGAGATGGGGGGGGGGGGGGGTCCGCGGCCAAATACATATCATTTTGGTGGTCCTTGACATGAAAAAAGTTTGAGAACCACTAATTACCCTGTATAGCAACATACGTTTTTTCAAAAAACTGTTAGGATTTAGAAAAGATTTGTAGAATCCCTGCAGAAGCAAAAACAAAAAATAGCAGATCTACAAGCTTGTATATCTGCTATCTTTCAATAGCCAAAGAAATCTTAAAATTAAACTGATGCGTTCCCGGTCTTAATGGGTTAAAGTGGAAAGGGGTTTTCTCCAGTGTGGACATGCAGGTGTCTCTTCAGGTTACCCAACTCATTGAAACTCTTGTTACACTGTTTACAGAGGTAAGGTTTTTCTCCAGTGTGGACACGCAGGTGGGTCTTCAGGTTAGCTACCTGACTGAAACTCTTGTCACACTGTTTACAGAGGTAAGGTTTTTCTCCAGTGTGGACACGCAGGTGTGTCTTCAGTTCACCTGTCAGACTGAAACTCTTGTTGCACTGTTTACAGAGGTATGGTTTTTCTCCAGTGTGGACACGCAGGTGTGTCATCAGGTCACCTGTCTGACTGAAACTCTTGTTGCACTGTTTACAGAGGTAAGGTTTTTCTCCAGTGTGGACACGCAGGTGTTTCTTCAGGTCACCTGTCTGACTGAAACTCTTGTTGCACTGTTTACAGAGGTATGGTTTTTCTCCAGTGTGGACATGCAGGTGTTTCTTCAGGTCACCTGTCTGACTGAAACTCTTGTTGCACCGTTTACAGAGGTACGGTTTTTCTCCAGTGTGGACACGCAGGTGTGTCTTCAGGTTAGCTACCTGACTGAAACTCTTGTTGCACTGTTTACAGGGGTAAGGTTTTTCTCCAGTGTGAATATGCTGGTGTGTCTTCATGTTAGATAACTGACTATAACTCTTGCCACAATGTTTACAGTGAAAAGGTTTTTCTCCGGTGTGAATACGCTGGTGTATCTTCAGGTGAGCTAACTGACTGAAACTCTTGTCACACAGTTTACAGATGTAAGATGTCTTTCTTGTGTAAGTCCTCTGACGGGTCTTTACGTCTGGTTGAGTTAACGTCTTGGTAAACTGTTGACGACTGTAAGATGTTGGTTTGTCAGTGTTTCCATGTTCATGGCTGGTTATTACACAGCTGGTGGTGATTTGCTGATCGGCTGCTGAGGGGATCTGTCCAGTCGTCATTTTGCAGTGTTTCCTCTTCATGTGTTGAAAGACAGTTGTCAAGGCAGATGTACACTTAGAACAAGAGAACTGAGTAAGGAAATATTTGGACTCGCTCCATCCAGGAGTGGCGGTGTATCGTCAAAGCTGCTTCTATGAAGACTGAAGTTGTAGGTTCTTGAGGGGCTTGCAAATGTGTCTTTAGTCGCAGTAGTTGCAGTAGCTTAACACTTTATACAGGCTAAGCAGAGCTCTGCTCTTACCTCACTCACAACACAAACTGTTGCCATAACAACAGCCATGTGTGCAAGCCGCCACCTTTCCATATTTGGGCAAGACTGATATAATCAATATGACATCATCACCATGACGACAGAGATCAACATTAAAGCAACGTCGTTATTAGACTCTTTTTTTGTGTATTTACCGTTTAATAAAGGTATTATATTACTGTTCAAAAGAGGCACAGCTTATTCTCATTGAAAAATAACACTAACGGTCTAACCTGTAAAGGAAGAACTAAGTGAGACACAGCAGGTCACAACACACCTGTTATGTTACATGCTTTTATTTTCCATGTTTTAGCACCTTCTACAGGCTGACAAGGGAATATCACCATATTTGATTATTGGAGGTCATGACCTCAGGTCCTTTGATCAGTAGTCCTCTAATCAAGTGTGCATCTGCTACACCTTGTGGTAGTAATCAAAGGGGATTAGCCACACATTAGCCACACCCTTAGACCTAGCAAACTGAGAACTGCATTCAGACCTCATAGTCAGGGGATATTAGCAGAACATTTTCCAATCTTGGAATAAATTCCTTACCAAAAAAAATCTTCACCAATGTGTTTGTAAAGGTGTCTAGTAACACATCTCACAAAGACTGAAATGCAGTTTCCCTAGGAGAATTTTTGACAGCTGCTGAAAGTTGGGGTACCCACCATTTCCCTGCATTTCCATGCAGGGAAAAAAAATCTAATTTTAATTCTGTTTTAAGTAGCATGTGAGGGGTCAAACTAGGGTGTTTTTATGATTCTGAATCCATTGCAAGCATTTGTTTTGCACCAAAACCACTCCTTGGGCTAAAAACAGCCCAATCTCAATGGGCTTTTTACACAAAAAGTATACCTGGAAAAGGATGGCTATGGCCGTTTTTAGCCCAAGGAGTGGTTTTGGTGCAAAACACATGCTTGCAATGGATTCAGAATCATAAAAACACCCTAATTTGACCCCTCACATGCTACTTAAAACAGAATTAAAATTTGATTTTTTTTCCCTGCATGGAAATGCAGGGAAATGGTGGGTACCCCAACTTTCAGCAGCTGTCAAAAATTCTCCTAGGGAAACTGCATTTCAGTCTTTGTGAGATGTGTTACTAGACACCTTTACAAACACATTGGTGAAGATTTTTTTTGGTAAGGAATTTATTCCAAGATTTTTTTTATATCCCCTGACTATCAAGGAAGCTTTGTTTGTGAGTAACCTTAGATTGTTAGTTCATTTGTGTTTGTTAAAAGTTATTCTTCTAAAAAAGGGACTTTTCATGTGATATTATTTCATGTTACAATTGCTAGATTAAAAACATTTGTAGTAAATTCATGATGATTACAATAGTCTCAGAGAAGCTCATTCGGGCCTTGTATTTTGCATTTGATGTCATAATTCATTGTAATATTGTCAGTTAAAATATGACGTGGTCATTTTCTGTATTTACAGTTTCACACTCCAGAATCTTTAATAAACGGACGTGACATTTCACGTTCAAACTAAGAAGAAGAGTGTTTATGCTGTCTGGGAATGTGCACACATACACATGCCCAGGTTCCCCAACCATCTCAATACACAACTGGTTGAACACCTGAAACCAGCCAATCACAGTACTGGAGTTTATATCCTGAATGTCAATTTTGGTAAAGTCCTTTGGACATCCATTAAGCAGACAATGAATTCCACTGGCTAGTGTTGTCTGTCGTCCTTCACATGATGCCTCTGAGAGAAGAAATCCACTCACAACTAAAAGAACAACAATCACCATAGCAATAGCTTTATCACACACTAATATTTATTGTTTGTGAGATCAAAGCGTCTGCTAAATGCCTAAATTGCAATTTTAAATGATAAACTAAGAAAAAAAACTCTAAATGATTGTCCACCCCGTGTACACACACAAACGCACACGCACACAGCTTTTTCTGTAATTGGCTGGGCTGCAACAGTGGGTCCAGCCCCGTAAACGCAAATGTGTCACTTGGCCCTCATTCATGAAATAAACATACAACAGAAAACAAGAGCGTACAGTTTTTTCATGGACATGAGCGGAGGCTATGTTCAATTCTCACGCCAAGTCTGACGTTCTCACACGTACATGTGTGTGCTCTCATGTATGTTCTCACACACGTACATGTATGTGTTCTCATGTGCTGGCACAGCATTCACAGCTGCCTTTGAGCTGGGCCAATGGGAGTGTTTCTCCTGGGTCACTGTGCAAATGTGAGCCTCTTTGCTCTCCTTTCACAGTGGTTAGGATTGCCAGGCACGCAGTGGTGGAAAGTAACAAAGTGCATTTACTCAAGTACTGTACTGTAATTTTTAGGTACTTTTACTTTAATTGAGTATTTTCTTCTTTTCTTTTAATGCTGTATTTTTTTTAATACAATTTAATAATTTCCACTACAACTCTGAGACAAATAGTATATAATAGTAATAATAGTGCAGTAAAAAGTACAGTATTATATTTTATTTTCGGCTATTTGAAAATAGCCAATATGGAGCTTGTAGATCAGCTATTTTCTAAAGATTTCGACACATTTTGTAAAAACGTATTAAAACCTTAAAATTGAAGAATCTAAATGTTCCATTCTGCACAATGAGAACTTTTACTTTTGGTACTGTAAGTGTATTTTGATGCCAATACTTTTGTACTTTTACTCAAGTACATTGTTAATACCGGACTTTTACTTGTAACGGTGTATTTCTACATTGCAGTATTGATACTTTTGTAAGTAAAACAATTTGAGTACTTTTCCCACCACCGCAGGCAAGCAGTGCAGGCGTAATGGAGGAGCTGTAACAAGCACACGTCCCGCTAGTTTGAACGCAATTCTTGCCGTTCTCTGATAAGATCCCCGGAGCCTCTGGGACCCTGGTTTGTCTTTAAGGCCCATCTGGGTTCTCATGCACGGCCGCAGCACGTCAGATTGAGCCCGGATTGATGCTGAAACATCGCTGAGAGCACACAGGAGGGAGAGAAAACCATGGATAGTGGCCTTTCATTAATCCATTCAATCCAGGAACGGAACGCATACAGTGTCATTTTAGATTTATTTAGCTACCATTATTTTATACTTTGGGCTGTTCAAAAATAGCAGATCTACAAGCTCATAGAACGGCAAGAAGTGCCGCACTACGAGCTTGTAGATCTGCTATTTTATTGAAACATTTTAAAAATGTGTGCAAAACATTTTTAACTCTAATCTTTGCTTCTGGGAATTCTACAAATGTCTTCTAAATCGTTTTTATTTTTTTTATTACTTATGTTGCTATGTATCAAACGTTTTCATGTCAAGGACCACCCACAATTAATGTATTTGGCTGCGGACCCCCATCTCAAAATATTTTGTTCCAGGGACCCTCACCAGAAGCAAAGATTTGAGTTAAAAATGTATATATATATATAAGATGTGCACATATTTTCACGATTTTTTCCCTAAAAAGTAGCAGATATACAAGCTCATGTGATCTTGTAGATCTGCTATCTTTTTAATAGCCAAAGAAATCTTAAAATTACACAGATGTGTTCCCGGAATGAATGGGTTAACAAACATGAGCCGCAAACAGCAGGGGCGATGGTATACACCGGGGGGAAACGTGCACACACATTCTAACACACACACACACACACACACACACACACACACACACTCACACACACACACACACACACACACACACACACACACACAGAGTAAATAGCTCAGTTAGATGGGACTGACGTCAACAAATGGAAACCATTTGGCTCTGACTGTCACGGTGCTGTGTCCACTACACAGACCATTCTCTGGGTCAGAGGGCCTCACAAACAAGCACCATGGATTAGATCTTATGTTTGTGAACCGATTAGAATGAGGGATGCGGTCGTTAAATCTATTTGGTCAACCCAACCAACCACTCAAAGAGAATTACTTAATTTTTGGATGATTTTACATTACATTACATAACATTACGATCAATTAGCAGACGCTTTTATCCAAAGCGACTTACAATAAGTGCATTCAACATAGGTAGGCAAGGAAACTACTAATCACCAGAAGTCTTTAAGTGCATTCTCTTCTAAAACAAGCAACTAAGAGTATAGCTAGCGCTAAAGTAAAAGTGCAATATATCAGCTATACCTACTTTCTTAAACAGATGAGACAAATAGGAAAATCAAATGAGCAAGAGCTACAACCAATAAGTATCGAAATAAACAAGATCCAATAAAACATTTTACAGGCCTTAACTTAGGCCATATATAGTGTATACTTAGTCGTACTAGAGATAGCAGAAGCAGACGATCTAGAAGCTTAGCGTGAGCTCGTAGATCGGCTTGTAGATCTTCTATTTTCTATTTCAGCTTGTAGATCAGCTATGACCAAAAAAAGGGAGACCAAGCAAGTTGAAAGTGGTTATTATTGTTAAAAGCTGCATTCTTTGCTGGCTATTTCTCTCTCTCTTTCCCTTGGGTACGACTAATACGTACTACACCTGTAATATGGTCACTTCCAACCCATAAATATCATTGTTGTGCAGTTGAAATGTTCCCTTATTTAGTCTAGCAAACAGTAAGTGTACAGTAACAGTATAGGCAGGAGAAACCTTGGTAAATGACTAGGGAGCAGTCAGTGTAAGTGTGAATGTAATGAACACCCTCCAGCCTCAGAACTGTGGATGTGGTGAATTTAAATGAGCCCCTTTAACCCATTAAGACCTGGAACGCATCTGTGTCTGTGTCTGCATCTGTTTAGATTTGAGGCAAAAAAGCATTATTTTACACTTTGGCTGTTCAACAAATTTAAAATGTGTGCAAATCTGTGACTGTATAGTCTTTTAAAGCGAACATTCTTAACTCAACTCTTTGCTTCTGGGGGTCCCTGGAAATTTTTTTTTTTAGATTTAGTCCGTGGCCAAATACATATCATTTTGGCAATTATAAAAAAGTTTGACCACTGATATAGCAGTATTTAGTATTTAAGAAAACTGTTGTGATTTAGAAGACATTTGTAGAATCGGCTTCGGGTCTCAACGGGTTAAATCTGTAATGGAAACCAATTCCTCCAGCCTGGCTGTTTGGAAACACGTAAAATAAAACCTTCACCCCCAAAGTCTTCTGCCAGATACTGTGTGTGTGTGTGTGTGTGTATGTGTGTGTGTGTGTGTGTGTGTGTGTGTGTGTGTGTGTGTGTGTGTGTGTGTGTGTGTGTGTGTGTGTGTGTGTGTGTGTGTGTGTGTGTGTGCGTTCGCGTCCGTCCGTCCGTCCGTCCGTCCAGTGTTTCTGATACCAAATACAAATAACACCAGCTGTGCAATGGCAGCATGATTCAAAAGGATACCAAAACAAAAAAGAATGGCCAACCAAGCCAGGGCTAATGTTGCCAGCTCTGGGATGCAAACCAGCATACCGTATACAAATAAGAAGTGTGCTTGGTCCCACTACTTTACTTCAAAGAAGATTGCAAAGCTAGTTAACCTAGAAATGTACTTCTGTAAAAAAAAATTACTCACTGGTAGGTTGAAACTAAGCTAAGCGTTGCCAAGTTGTACATTGGAGCTGAGAGACTAAATTGGTTTTCCTCAGGCTTGTCTCACAGCAACAACAAGAGAAAGCATGTAACTTAAAAGTCCACTGCGTGCGCGCGCACACACACACACACACACACACACACACACACACACACACACACACACACACACACACACACACACACACACACACACACACACACACACACACACACACACACACACACACACACACACACACACACACACGTTATACCATCCAAGTTACACCGGCCAAGTATCGCAGCTTCAAATTAAAAGCCATCCAGCTCTTCATAGACGGTCCACTTGGTCCAGCCATATACAAGGTTTTGACCTAGTCTTAGTAGCATTTATACCTTTAGATGTTTTGCTATGGAGAAACGAGTCAATTACTTCACTCGCGTTCTACTGCTTTCCATCAGACGCTCAGATGTCCACGCACACGAGTGCTCACACACACACACACACACACACTCACACACACACACACACACACACACACACACACACACAGACACGGTCAGTGAATTTGTGGAAATTGAGCGTTTGCAGGCTCATCAGAGAGTCAGTGAAGGAACAAACCACTGGTCTAGGGAGAACATTTATTTTTGGGCAAATCAAGTCTTCAGACGTCTAGAGAGCTCACACTGGGTAACTGGGCACCGAAAGGTCCAGCAAAACTTTGCAGTGCAGCGTTTCACAAATAACCAAACCATTTCTTTCCACAGCTGCACTGAAATCCCCTCTCCTATGATCCATACATCCTTCTGGACTATATTCATTCTCTATGCTTGATTGATTATTCACACGATAAGAAAAAGTTTTGCTTATCTAAGACTGTATTGCTGCAAAACAGTCTTAGCGAGAGGTCACGTTCACCTGCCCACCTCCTAAACCTTCTGAGATATAGGGTAAGAAGAGAACCACATGGATTAAAGAGATGTCAAACCTACTATTTGTTTGTCTAGTGTGCGTGTGCGAGAGACAGTGAGAGAGAGTGAGAGAGAGACAGGAAGAGACAGAGAGGGAGACCAGAGAGAGAGACAGAGAGGGAGACAGAGAGAGACCAAAAGAGGGAGAGAGAGAGAGAGAGAGAGAGGTAGAGAGAGAGAGAGAGAGGTAGAGAGAGAGAGAGAGAGAGACCAAAAGAGGGAGAGAGAGAGAGAGAGAGAGAGAGAGAGGTAGAGAGAGAGAGAGAGAGAGAGAGAGGTAGAGAGAGAGAGAGAGAGAGAGAGAGAGAGAGAGAGAGAGAGAGAGAGAGAGAGAGAGAGAGAGAGAGAGAGAGAGAGAGAGAGAGAGAGAGGTAGAGAGAGAGAGAGAGAGAGAGAGAGAGAGAGAGACACAGACAGACAGACAGACAGACAGACAGACAGACAGACAGACAGACAGACAGACAGACAGACAGACAGACAGACAGACAGACAGACAGAGAGATAGAGAGAGAGAGAGACAGACATACAAGACTGATAGACATTTTTGCTATGCTCCATGCACAGATTCTGTGGACTGTGGATAAACCAAAAAGGTTTTCGGTAAACACAGAAGACAAGACGGGCAGGAAATGAAAATGCAGTTTTAATGGGGGGCAAAGAGGCCAAGCAATGTGAAATGTGTTTATTGACCATGGCCGCAAGCACTGATTAACCTGTTGGAGGACGACAACAAACAAACAAAACAGAACTCACTCGGATAAATCTAGTCCGTATTGTCCAATGCTGCTCTTCTTTGTGAGGGCAATTTGCAAGGACATTTCATGATGTGTGACTGGAGCATTAACCCATTTAGGCCGGGAAAGAATCTGTGTCATTTTTAGATTTCTTTGGGCTATTCAAAAATAGCAGATATACAAGTTCATATGAGCTCGTAGATCTGCTAATTTTTGCTAAAGTCTTTGAATATACATATTTTTTAAAGCAACAATTTTTTACTCAAATCTTTTCTGAAAAACGTATGTTATAATATCAGTGGTTCTCAAACTTTTTCATGTCGAGGACCCCCAAAATGATATGTATCTCTCAAAATATGTTGTTCCAGGGACCCCCCCCCCCCCCAGAAGCAAAGATTTGAGTAAAAAATATTCACTTATTATAATATTCAAAGATTCAAAGATTTGCACATAGAAATTCACATTTTTTCCAAAATAGCAGATCTACAAGCACTCGTTGCCACGCTATGAGCTTGTATATCTGCTATTTTGGAATAGCCCAAAGAAATCAAAAAATGATATACAGATGCGTTCCCGGTCTTAATGGGTTAAATGAGCACACTAGCCGATCCAATTAAGATTGGATTGGAAGTTAAAATAAAATACCCTATTTTCTGCAAGACTTGACAGGTTCACTTAGATGGCCATGCATGGTACAGTAGGTGCTAAGTTGTCACTGACTGAAAATGACAGAGGTTCTGCAAAAAAAAGAAATCTGGAAATCTTAGTAGGAACCAAATAAAAACCCTTGTTGGCCAGTTGATGTCACGCAGTACATATAGTGAACTGTGTTTGTATGTTTAAATGATAATTGTTTTGTTGTGCGTAGAGACTTAAGTGTTGCTGTCATGCTCATCTGAACCTCCACTACTATAAAAATTTGTATAAAAACTTGATCACAAAAAAATAAAATACAAAATAAAGTTAACTTAAAAAAATAAAGTTAAAGAAAAAGCGCTTTGAGAAAACTAGCCACTTCTTTGTGGAGTGTGAGTTCCTCTGTAGTCAAGCGTAGACGTTAAGTCAACTTACACGTTAAGTAGATTAGTCACTGCTTCTGTGAATTATGCATGAGCTCCGTGTGCTTTTAAGTGTATTACAGGACATCTGTCCAAGGACACATGGGGCCCAGGTGAGTACAAGAGGTGAGAGAGGTCCCATCTGGTAGCCAGAGGACCAGAGGCATGCAGGCGGGGACGTACAAGATAGGAGAGGAGATTAGACCGAGCCAGACCGATGACAGATGTTTGGGTCCGATGCCGTCCGATCCCGTTTATGGAGAGTCCTAGCTCGCCCCATTACCGATGTTTTGACAGATATTTTGTCAAAAAGTGCGAAATCAATTTGAATCTAACTGATTTTTTTTTGTATTAACCCATTGAATCCGGGAACACGTGTCTGTCATTTTAGATTTCTTTGGCTATTCAAATATAGCAGATATAGAAGCTCATAGCGCGGCGGCGGCACCGAGTGCCGCGCTATGAGCTTGTAGATCTGCTATTTTTTTTTTTATCGTGAGAATTTGTGCAAATCTTTGAAAATATATTTTTTAAAGCAAACATTTGTAAAATATTTTGTTCCAGGGAAGCCCAAAAGCAAAGATTTGAGTTATAAATGTTCGCTTTAAAAATATATACACTCAAAGATTTGCACAACTTTTCACAATTTTTCAAAAATAGCAGATCTACAAACTCATATAGCGTGATGAGCTTGTAGATCTGCTATTTTTGAACAGCCAAAGAAATCTAAAATGACAGAGATGTGTTCCCGGACAGATTGAATGGGTTAAAAATCGAAACCCGATCTACAAGCTCACAGTGTGTTGTGAGCTGAGCTTGTACATTAAGAAACTTTTAACTTTTAGAACTTTTCACCCGTAATGACAAAGCCCAAAATAGTGTCACAAGGTTGAAAGTAGTTCAACATCGGGACACATCGGCTGCATAATCGCCAATACCGATCAAGGAAGTTTAATAGGCCTACATGAGCTGATGGGAAAAATACATTAAACGTTCATGGTGATGGTGATCAAAGAAGTCAAATATCTAGATATATCAGCCAAACCTATATATCTGTCTGGCTCTAGAGGAAGATACTGCCATGGCACTGCCTCTGATGTTTGAGACAGCTCACCTTGATGCCTATCTACATCTCACTGTCCCAGGAATTCTACTCTGCATCTTTAACTCTTTGCCTGCCACGGACGAGGGAACTCGTCAGATTCTGCCACGGCGCAGCCTGCCACTGATGAGGCTGAAGACGAGTTATGTGTTTTCAGTGGGTTTCCACCAGATGGCGCCGTTCGCTACCCTATGAATGATGCTCTCACTCCTAGATGACGACAGATCCGGAATTGAGGTAATTTTTTTAATAAACCTCTACTTCCTGTTTATTTCCTGTGGGAAAATGGCTTCATCTCCGTTCCTGTTGTGTTTTTTGGGATAAAAACAAGCCACATTCAACAGGCCACAACTAGGCAACGGATTACCGTGACTGGATACATTTTTTCCCCCGAGACTCCTGTGCGTTTATTGAGGCGATCGCATTGAGGACAGCGAACACGGAAAATATTCTGTGATTTTTCAAAGGTCGGTAAAAATCGCTGGTTTTCACTATTACACTATTACTCTGGCAGTTAAAGAGTTAATTAGGATAGACTTAAAGGAGCACTTTATTCATATAATTGGTCCTCACTATTAGGCTCATTATAAGATTGCACCATCTCTGTCTACTCACTCTGTGTCTCAGGGGAGGACTGTAGACAGTTAGTCATCAACATCCCCTGTGACACCGATACGTGTGCACACGCACGCACACGCACACACGCACACGCACACACACACACACACAGGTAATGTAACATTGCCAGCTGTAAGGGCGGAGTCATTAGCGTCATTAGCTGTTGAGCTTGGTCTTTGGTTGATTGATTGAAAATGTTATTGAACCGATTTCTAAAGGACAAAAACACAATTAAAGCCCAGAGGCCTGTTTCCACTGTGTGGTCCTTTAGGGCAGCGGTTACAAAACTTTTAGCTCAAGACCCAATAGAGAAATTAGACGAGTGCCCGGGACCCCAAACTAGTGAAAATAGCGCATTGTGAGCTCGTAGATTAAGAAGTAGTGACAATAGCAGATCTACAAGCTCACAACTTGTAGATTAGATTGTGTCTATTAGAAAAGTTGTGATTTTTAAATCATATTTTTAAATGTAGGAAACAGTGCTTTAGGGGAAAGGGGACCAATACTTTTTTACTTTTACTCAAGTAAATTTTTAATTCTGGACTTTTACTTGTAGTATTTCTACATTGCAGTATTGATACTTTTACTTAAGTAAAACATTTGAGTACTTTTTCCACCACTGCTCACAGCTCCTCAGCGATGCCTCCCTACTCCTCGCTCCTCGGAGCACCGACAAGAGAACCTGGCGTGACCTTGAACCTCCAGTTCAAGTGAGGATAGAGGGAGTGAGGAAATATCAGGCAAGAGGCTTGGGAGGCAGAGCAGGATTTTCATCATACAGGACGTGAGCTCCTCAGTGTTAGATTCATGGCGGAACAAAGGCGCCGGTGTCATGGAAGACTATCCAAGACTCTTGAGGCCAGTGTTGATTTCGTCGACTAAAACTATGACGAAAGATGTTCGTCAACTACCTTTTTTCACTGACGAAAACTCAATAAAAACTAAGCTATGACGACTAAAACTAAGACTACTGACAATTAAATCAACTAATAAAAACTAGACTAAAATGTGAGGGAGGGACTAGTGGAGAAGAGATCCAATAGAACTAAAAGACAAGTTGTTCTATGTTTGGTTGCGCTTAGGTGTTGCGCTCTGAAAACAGCCGATCTACAAGCTCACAACGCGTCGCGCTGCGACGCGTTGTGAGCTTGTAGATCGGCTATTTTCAGCATGCAAATAAGTGTATAATCAGCCATTACGACGACTTAAGGCCCTCCAAAATACATTTTAGTCGACTAAATCAACAGTAGATTTAGTCGACTAAAACTAGACTAAAACTAAAACATTTCAGATGACTAAATATGACTAAAACTAAATGGAATGTTATTCAAAAGACTATGACTAAAACTAAATCCAAATTTGCCGTCAAAATCAACACTGCTTGATTCACCGCCTCTGTGCCTGTTGGCTTTCTAATGCATTTCCTTTTCCTTTGTGCAGAGGAGATGGATCAGGGATGTGTGTGTATACACCTTCCACCCAGATGGACAGCTAATTGTAACGGGAGCGCCGAACAGCTCAACGATTAGACCTGAATGAAGATGAATGTGCAAATGCGGGGATTAGGATAGATAGACAGGTGGGGAGAGGGGAATACAAAACGAAAGAGAGAGAGAGAGGCAGAGAGAAGGACAAATGGATGAAGGGCGGAGAGAATAACAGATCATTCTCAGAGAGCAATGGCAATGTACGATAACAGTATCCCATGTATATAAGTGGTTTTCAACCCTTTTCATGCCAAGGACCCCCAAATTGACACTTATTAGCCTGCGGACCCCCATTTGAAAAGATATGCCAGGGGACCCCCATAAGAGACGGCTCTAGCAGTGATTGTCAAACATTTTAATGTAAAAGACCCCCAGTTTGACATGCATTCGGCTACAGACCCCCATTTAAGGGCATTTCTAGCTCTGGGACCCTAATTTATATTGTAAAATCAATGTTAATTTACCTCTGAGAGTGTACAAATGGAACCAAATGTACCCGTTAGGGTCCATTTGGTTCCATTTGTACACTCTCTGAGTTACAGACACATAAGACCCTTATGATAAGGGTCCATTTGGTTCCTAAATATCTATAATTTAGCTGGGGACCCCTGGAAACCCCCTCAAGGACCACTGTTGGTCCCCGGACCACTGGTTGAGAACCACTGCTATAATGCATATGATGTACCCTGTTTTAAAAAACCTCTGGCACTTGATGTGTTAACTCTCCACCCCTTGTCCCTACTCTCCTTTACTCTGGACTGCTCTTTCAAACGCTGCAGAGGGAAATAATTAATGACTCTGAACGCGATAAAAGAAAGAAAATAAAGGAAAATCTCCCTTTACCCCCACGGTTAAGCTCTCGTACATAGCATTATTCTTCACAATGACATGAGGTTAAGCAGACTTTTCCTGTGAGGCGTAGCTGCCAGAAGAGAACAAATGGTGTTTTGCTATGTCAATGACCAGCGATGCTAGCTAAATGGCTGGCTTAATGGCTCAGAAGGTCATGTGTCATTAAGACTATAGACTATCAAAGAACACTTCATGTCATGTCAGGGGGGGGCAGGGGGGTGTAATGGGGCACTGAAGGATATGGTATGCCTGAGTAATTCATGGCTGCGGTGGAACATTAAATATCACAGTCATGTCATTAACGGTGACAGAGGGGCAGGAGAATTGGCCCCGGTTAACGACTCCATCATACACCCCTGTGCCGCTGGGGTTATTTTATGTCTGTTGCATGTTGGTACGTGAGGCATTACAGGGGCCATCAACAGAATTTAAAAAAACAGAAGCACGTTTCATTTATTTATATATATATATATATATATATTTTTTTTTCCCTTCACATTTCTGCCTATGATGACAGGGATCAATTATTAATCGATATATATTTTTTAGAATTGATTAGCTCGATTCAGGGGCATCAATCAAGTATGGCAAAGTATAGCTCGTCTCCCTGGTAAAAAATGTAATTCACATTTATGAAATGTCTCCTTATTGATTATTTAAAATAACAACAAATGCAAATGACCGATTTCACAAGGCATTATAATTGTTTTCCTATCTTGATCAGATGTATGTTCCACCTGTGGGGTCATTTGAAAGCTTAAGGCATTTACGCACATTTGCCATGTTACACTGTAGCTTTTGAAATGAGTGCTTGGCTTGGCCATTGACATTGATGCTGTCAGGTGACCTTGCCATACTTTAAAACCTTTTGCCGAATTGACGCCACTGGTTCGATTAACTGTTGCACCCCTAGTGTAGATGATGTGGGTGTCTGGGTGTTTTTAAGGTGTCCAGGTGAGCCAAGAACCTCTTGGCGCCTGAGAAAGGGACTGGCGTCAATGGAGACGGTATAAAACGTCCCTCAACGTTTCACTTACAATGACCTAATGACAACAAACACTGCCATATCGTATTGGTCACTAGACGCAGCACAAACTGAACAGAAAAGAACAGCCTACATTTAGACCGTAAGGTCTGCGTCTTCCGTGGGACATTTTTTAATCCAGACAAAAAAATGCACAGGTCTCCTTGGCCTTTAAACCCATTAACTCATTGGCCGCCATTATCGCATTAACGCGATCTAATAAATAGCGCGCTTGGCCGCCAGGATCGCATTAATGCGATCTAACGTCTTTATTGATCTTTATGCTCTGATCACGCTATTCTGTTATGAATCAGGCTAAGTTTCGGGTTCCACTTACTTCAACCACCACTGCATCCGGTTCCATGACTTGGGTTCCGTTTTCGGTTTTACATTTTTCCCCCCAGTCATTTTCGACCATAATAGGGAAACAAACGTTTTTTCACACGCTATGAAAAGCGATCGGAGACCTCCCCTCCTATAATCTATGGTCTGGGTGACGAACAGTCATCCCCGTTTGTATCACAAAGTAATTTTCGCCGATAACAGACATTTGAGACATTTCACTTCCGGTTCATGTGTTTCACTGTGTGAGTGGGTCTGGGAGGGGGCGAGTGTGATCGAGAGGCGATCAAGCTTGGTATGTGCTGCTCTCTGGTGGTGGAACGATCAAAACGATTCAAGTGTCAAGGTAGACTTTCTAGATGTGAATTAAATAACAAAATAACGAAACAAAAAAACACGAAAATCGCTGGCAAGGGCTGCTATGAACGAGGTTTTAACTCTGGCAGTCAATGAGTTAAGACCTGAGGCCGATTCTACAAAATATTCTTTGATATATGAATATCAAAGAGTCAAAATGACATGGTGCAGGTCTGGTATCTACAAGTACAGCTTGGTCCCAGGACACAAACAAGTTCCCCTCTTATCTTTGTCTGTATAACTAAGGCTCTCTCTCTCTCTGCTTTCCTTCGAGAACTACTGTACCATCACCATGAATGTTTAATGTAATTCTCCCATCAACTCATGTAGGCCTATTAAACCTCCATCATATAATGTGAAGTGTCTCCGACTGGGATTGCCTCCACGATTACTAATTGATACAGAATCCCACGACAACCCCAAGCGGTGTTTTGCACACAATTCTTTCTCTAGCTGGTGTTGAGAGACGGTTTCAAAGAAAATCAAAAATGACATCTTCATTTCTTTCAAAACTTCTTTCAAAACTTTCAAATCTCGGCTCACTGCTGCACATGATCACACCGTTTAAAGATGATATGTGACACTGGATCAAAGAGGCAGCCCCATGCTGCCGCGTACACACAAGATGGAACTTGACACTGAGGCAAGTGAAGGCAGTTCTCCAATGTGATCGTCTAAAGCAGTGTTTCCCAAACAGTGACAGTGGGCCGGGACCAATTTTTAGGGTCAGGGACCCACTTTTATGGGCCGTGAGCAACAAAATAATGTTTATTTATTATTTCAAAATAATTTAAAAAAAAAATTAAATAAATAAGGCTTTCCTAAACATAAAAAAGGTCAAATAATTTCAGAATTTTTCAAAGAAAACTTTGTGAGCTTGTAGATTATTACATACAAAAAAAAATCCGAGTTAGGCAATAAGGCATTTAAGGTGCGTTGCCTAATTCAAGCCGTCCGCTCATTGATTATCATTAAAAAAAATATTCACATCAGTGGGGTTGACGAAAGGGCCTACTCTGTGTGGAGTTTTCATGTTCTTCCCGTGTCTCCTAGGGTAGTTAATACCCTCACAAAAACATGCAGTAAGCCTGGTCGGAAAGGAACTTGTTGGAATAACGTGTTCCTTCTACGCGCTATGTCCAACCGGGGAAACTCCCCCCTGTCAGGTGACAAGAAGGTCAGTTGGCTCTCATGCATTGAAGGAGGCATGAGCTCGGCCCTGGGCTCCTTAGGCTGGTGGGGGGAGTGTAGCGCCCAGGATCACTTAGAAAATTGGCACCGGGTGAAAATAGGGTTACAAAATCGTGGGATAAAAATAATTTAAAAATATATATATATATATATATATTCCACATACCTGGGAACCTTTGAGTGGCAGTGCCACACATTTTCTTTCTGTAATATATCAGTTATCTAGTATAGCTGAAATGGCAGCAAAGCATCCTTTCATTATTTGGCACCGCTAAAAGGGTTAGGAGAGAAAAACAGCATCTCCATGCGCTGCGAGGCATGAGGGAGAGAACACAGTTTAAAGCACTCCAAATAACAATCACTCTGACAAAACACTCAACACAGACTGAGACAACACAGCGGGAATGCCATTCCCGTAGTCTTTTGAGCAGTTCAACAGCACGCAACTGCCCCACATTTGCGCGTGCGAGTGTGCGCGACAATCTCATCACTCTCTCATGCTCTCATCCAACTTTTTCACTTTTCTTGTTAACAACTGGGGCGCTGTCAGCGGGGAGTGTTGGGCGGGAGGAGTAAGACGAGGCTCTGCGTCCTCCCGGTGAGGGCTCCTTACTGGTAGGTGAGCCAGTAGGACACAACAGCAGTGACAAGACACAGAAATGTGTGTGTGGAGGAATCAATTGGCATTAGCGACCAAATTGGGGTGAAAAAGGGGTCAAAAGCAAAGTTGTTGTGTGTGCGTACTTGCAGTATAACACTAGCCTAGACAGCCAGTTTCAGTTTCTCAGAATTCTCAGGCAATAATCTAAACCATCTAAACCATTGAATGTTCTCTGCATCTTCTAGGACCTGGTCAGCATAATAATATGTCATAATGAATTGCATTTTTATAGAGCTTTTTCCAAGTGTTCAAAGCGCTTTACAATGGTTCATTCATTCATACAGGGGTGGGGGGCATTGGGAGGTGGAGCGGCGAACAGTCAACGCCAGCGTCCTCACTTTTCTCACATTCACACACCAATGGTGCCAAGCTAGAGCCGACCGACTCATTGGAGGCAATGTAGGGTTCAGTGTCTTGCTCAAGGACATTTTGACATGTGGACATGTGGACAGTTAACCCTAGCCCTGGACAGGAGGAGCCGGGATTCGAATCGCCGACCCACGGACCATTGGACGACCTGCTCTACCTCCTGAGCCACAGCCGCCCTAATATGTTCATAATATGTTCACTTTAACTTCTGGAACAACTGGCCACCAGCACAGAATACACCGCCCAGATTTGGGGAGGTGGAAATAAGTGAACTCTAACAAAAGATTCAGGCTGCCTAGTGCCTACTGCAGTTAATGGATTCAGGCACTTCATCGAGAGCAATGGGGAAACCACACCCGATGAGCACAGGACCATCGCTCT
The DNA here is from genome assembly GCF_963280865.1 of Gymnoscopelus braueri. Classification (NCBI taxonomy): domain Eukaryota; kingdom Metazoa; phylum Chordata; class Actinopteri; order Myctophiformes; family Myctophidae; genus Gymnoscopelus; species Gymnoscopelus braueri. The sequence continues at coordinate 8,461,881 of NC_137614.1, forward strand.
AAAACCAAATCTCCCGAGGATACCCCTGACTCCATTGTGGTGATAGTATACAGTAAATAGCATTAGTTCACTGATCCTGCGGGTCTGCTTGTGATACAGTATAAATAGTGGCATGATTTGTGTGTTGATTAGTGAAGCAATGATGCACTCATTAATGTTGCTAATAATGTTGGTTTTTAAAAAACACACATTGTCTAGTGATTATTTTAAACCATTAAAAACGGGAAAGCATCAGTGTCATTTTAGATTTTAACCACTTAAACCATTATTTTATACTTTGGCTCTTCAAAAATAGCAGATATACACGCTCATAGCGCAGCACGAAATACTAGAGTACTTGATTAAATGTACTTTAATCAAGTAACTAGTAACTAAGTACATTTAATTTAATTGAGCTTGTATATCTGCTAACTTTGAAGAGCCAAAGTGTAAAATAATGATCTGCTATTTTTGAAAAATCGTGAAAACTTTAGCAAATCTTTGAATATATATATATATATTTTTAAGCGAAAGGTCTTAATGGGTTAAGTCTACTTTTGCGTGTTTGGGGAGGAATAATGTGTGTTTGTGTGTGTGTGTGTGTGTGTGTGTGTGTGTGTGTGTGTGTGTGTGTGTGTGTGTGTGTGTGTGTGTTCATTAAACCAGCAAAACAAATCCCCACAACACCACTGTTTGGGACCATGCCAGCACTACCACCACTTGACTTTGAAGGACAGCACACCCTTGTGTTCTATAGGCAATGCCTAGGCAATGGCTCTTTCTTGGCCGTCAGGGAATTAGAGGAGCAAGTTTTCAGCCATGGTGGCATCACACTGCGTAAAGGACTGACAGGCTTTTATCTTTAGCAATGCATCATGCTGTAAGCCCCCGAGGATACAGTAAAAGCACAACCCACAGAATGAAAGTAGCTATGCATTTATGTTTATGCAACCGTTACGTTTCTCCCTCTCTCTCAATCACGCATGTGCACGCACGCGCATAATTGTACTTCGACTCCGCTCCATCGCAAAGGCAAATATTGTACTCTCCTCTATAATTATATGAAAACGTTAGTTACTAGTTACTTTGTAGATTCTGATAATTATTACAAAACCAGTCAGACCTAAATACATACTTTGGCAATTTGAAAATAGTAGATCTACAAGCTCACAACGCATTGCAAAGCGACACTTTGTGAGATTGTAGATCTGCTATTTTCAAAAGATTTTTTATACATTTTCAAAACTTTGGGACATTCTGCATAATGAGTACTTTTACTTTTGCCACTTTAAATAAATTTTGATGTCAATACTTTTGTACTTTTACTTAAGTAGGCTACATTTTTGAATACCGAACTTGTACTTGTAACAGACTATTTCTACAATAAGGTATTGATACTTTAACTTAAGTAAAACATTTGAGTACTTCTTCCATCACTGATTATGACTTGTTTAAGACTCAAAACAAAAACATTTTGGTATTGGGACTTGTTATTCTTGACTAAGGACTTGTCTGTCTGGAGTTGGGACTTGACTTGGGACTTAAGAGCAAAGACTTCACATTCCAGTATTTGTGCCTAAACAATGACTTGGTCCCACTTCTGCGGCAGAGTCCTGCATGGGTCCAATTTTGAGAACCCGCGCCCGCCCCGCCCGTCAATACTCAGATCCGTAGACCGACCCGTCACCCGTGATTATTTCAAAATACGAACCAGACCCGCCCCGCCCGTCAAATAAACGACCCGTTGTCCGCCGTTTACCCGTGATGCAGAGTAAAATGTAAATCCTATTGAAAAGTGTGTTGAAAAAGATAGCAGCCTTCAACAACAGCGCTACCTTCAGTGGTCAGGTTCGTACAGAAATCAAGTGAAGACGGAGGAGCGAGCTTAAGCCACGCGCGCGAACGCGCATCTACGCAGCACACATGTGTCGTTGTTTACGTCGACAGATAGTTTTCATTTGAAGGTTTAACAGGATGTTCAATGTGTTTTTGTGAGTTAAGATAACTGACCAGCGTACTCCATGCAGTTGTGCTGTGTTAAGTTACACAAGTGACGTTGTTTGGGCGGAAACAGTGCTTTCTGATTTTCACAATAAAATGATACCCGCCCGCGTTTAGTTCAGTACCGCCCGTCCCCGTACCCGTGATCTTATCAAAGTAAAATGTTCACCCGTCAAACGCGGGTACCCGTCGGGTATCCGCGGATACCCGGCCCGTTGCAGGACTCTGTTCTACGGTACAGCTGATGGTAATATTCATTGTGGTAACATTACTGTGTGCCAGCATGGACAGCTGTCAGCTCCTGTACAGCTAGTTAACTAGCTACAGTTGATGCCAGCACACTAAAACAAAACACCTAAATGAAAGCCTCTCCCGCAATTAGATTCAGATTCAGATTCACTTTTATTGTCACTTAGATGCACAGGTACATACATGTGAAAAACTTATGCTCGGAAGCTCCAATAATAAAACAATAAAACATGATAAAACAACCTAAAACGCTCATAAGCAATAAATAAACAAACACAGGCAAATCAGTTTAAGGAAAGTGCATAGTGCAGAGTACAGTTATTGCACATTTCATTTTCCACTGTCATTTAACAGCCTGATGGCCTGTGGGAAGAAACTGTTCCTCAGCCTGCTGGTACGTGCTGAGAGGATCTTGTATCCCTTTACCCTTCTTGATTTGAGTGGGGAAAATAGTATTTTATGGGGGTGGGTGGGGTCTTTAATGATCCTCAGTGATTTATTTAGGCAGCGCTGGGTGTAGAGGTCCTCCATACTGGGCAGCTCACACCCGGTGATTTTCTCTGCAGTGCGAACAACCCTCCTCAGCGCCTTTCGGTTTCTGTCCGTGCAACTGCCGTACCAGGATGTAAAGCTGCTTGTTAGGAGGCTCTCAATTGTGCCTCTGTAGAAGTCCCTGATGGTGTTGGGTCTCAGGCCGAATTGCTTCAGGCGCCTGAGCCCGTACAGGCGCTGTTGGGCCTTTTTTACGACTGCGGTAACATGGCAGTCCCAGGTCAGGTCCTTCTCAATATTCACTCCCAGATACTTAAAGGTGTCCACCCTCTCCACCGCTGAGCCATTGATGTGAACTGGTTGGAGCTCATCCTTCTTCTTTCTGTAGTCCACCACAATCTCCTTTGTTTTCTTAACATTTAGAGAGAGGTGATTGTCCATGCACCACTGCTCCAAGGTGGCCACCTCCTCCCTGTAGGCCGACTCGTCGCCGCCGGAAATCAGACCCACCACTGCTGTGTCGTCAGCAAACTTCACGACATGGTTTGATGTCTGTGTCGCTACGCAGTCATAGGTGTACAGGGAGTATAGGAGAGGGCTGAGGACACAGCCCTGTGGTGCCCCTATACTGAGACTCAGTGTGGAGGAGGTCCGACCAGCCACTCTCACCGACTGGGGGCGGTCCGTCAGGAAGTCCAGTATCCAGTCGCACAGTGATGTATTCAGGCCCAGGTCCCGGAGCTTGCCATCTAGCCTGGAGGGCACTATGGTGTTAAATGCGGAGCTGTAGTCCACAAACAGCATCCTCACGTAGGTGCCCCTGCCCTCTAGGTGGGAGAGGGCCGTGTGGAGGACGTGGGCGATGGCATCTTCTGTGCTCCTGTTGGTTCGATATGCGAACTGCAAGGGGTCGAGGGTGGGGGGAAGCATGGGGCATATGAGTCCTTTAACCAGGCTCTCAAAGCACTTACTAACTATGGGAGTAAGGGCTATGGGGCGCCAGTCATTTAGGCTGGTCACCTTCTGCTGCTTGGGAATGGGAATGATGATGCTGGTTTTAAAGCAGGTGGGGACAGAGCTGAGGGAGAGGGACTGGTTGAAAATGTCAGTGAATACCTCCGCCAACTGGTAAGCACAAGCCTTCAGGACACGTCCCGGGATGCCATCTGGACCAGCCGCCTTCCGCGGGTTGATCCGCTTGAAAGAGCGGTAGACATCAGCCCTGTTGATGGAGAGTGGGCAGTCCTGGTCAGCATCGGAGGTGGAGTGGGGGCGTGGAGATATTCCAGAAGGAGGGGTCTGCTCCCCCCTCCCCATACCAGTAGGGGGGGGTTGCGGAGGTGGGTGCTCACCAGTAGGGTTCGGGGAGGAAGAGGAGCCAACTGTGCCAGAGGGTCTAGCAGAGGGGTCAAACCTGGCAGAGAAGGTGTTGAAGTCATCTGGAAAGGTGGGTGTTGTGTATTGGGTTTGCTGTGTGCTCCCCCTGTAGTCGGTTATGGCTTGAAGCCCCTGCCATAGGTGCCTCGGGTTGTTGGTGATAAGTTTTGACTCCATGCGTTGACTATAATCCTTCTTTGCCTGTTTGATGGCCGCTCTGAGTGAATAGCGTGAGTTGATATATTCCTCCACTGAGCCTGATTTATAGGCTACAGATCGTGTGTGGAGAGCTGCACGTATTTCACTATTTATCCATGGCTTCTGGTTCGGCATGATCTTTATATTCCTGACTGGAACAACAGCCTCTGTACACTCCCTGATGTAGGTGGTTACATTGTTAGTGTAGTCATCAATATTCCCAGTTACCTTGAACGCCTCCCAGTCGGTTCGATCAAAACAGTCCTGTTTTGATCGAACCGAATAATTAACATTATTAACGTCAGCTGTGTTTTCCAATCAACATATGTCTGCCTGGAAAAGTGTCTCTCATGCAGGCAACTCCTTTAGTGGTTCTCAAAGTGGGTTTCGGGGACCCCCCAGGGGTCCTTGAGGGAGTTCCAGAGGGTCCCCACTAGCCAAATGATTAGTTAGGAACCAAATGGACCCTTACAGGTCTGTAACTCTGAGATTGTACAAATGTGACCAAATGGACCCGTTCGGGTCCATTTGGTCACATTTGTACAATCTCAGAGTTATGGGCGTCTGCGGCCTAACCAAACTGGTGGTCCTTGAAATTAAACAGTTATATAATCCCTGCTATAGACCATATTCACACGGCGGCCATATTGGAATTTAACATTGAAAGTGCCGCCACCCGGGGTGGCAACTTTCATTGACTTCATAGAAACATGGCCGCCGTGTGAATATGGTCTATTGGGGGACAGTGATGTTTTTGGTATTGAACACCGTTTCGGACACTGCGTTGGACTCAAGGGGCTAGCATCCGGCTTGTAAATTGAGGCTATATAGGAAGTGTGACAGTTCAATATGAATGGCCTGTAGTCTCGCTGGTTGCAGAGGCAATTAGGCTCTATTCAAGCGGATGTTTTTTTTGGCCGAACTTTACACTTGATTGTATTACCTTAATAAACATTGTCATAAATACTATATGCTTCCAGTTTTGGTAAATTATGGTCTGTTGGTAAAGTAGGGTATGTTTCTAGGGTTTTTACTGGTTCTACCGAGCGAAGACCCGCCCTCGCTGCGGTTTCAGCCAATAGCATTCATTTCAGGGCCGCATTTCGGACTGGTTATCAACCGGATTATAGAAAGATGGCGGATTTGACAACCAAAAGTTGGACTGCACTGCAACTGCACTGCGGTTCCGTTGACATCACATGCAGGGAAGGTACTGTAGGACATACAGCCCCCAAGGTCGGGTCACCACTGACAGGCAAGTACTGTACAGCTGCAGCAGACACGTGCGTGCGGAAGAAATGCACACACGTTCACTCACGCACACTTAAACGCATATCACTCCTTCCAGCCAACACCTCATCTGGGTGAGAGCTATTTCAGGAAGGAACGCAACATTAGGACACACACCGCCTCAGGCTCTCCCCGTCTTTGCAACACCCACCACCCCCTGCCCCCTGCCCCCTTTCTCTCTCTCTCTCTCTCTCTCTCTCTCTCTCTCTCTCTCTCTCTCTCTCTCTCTCTCTCTCTCTCTCTCTCTCTCTCTCTCTCTCTCTCTCTCTCTCTCTCTCTCTCTCTCTCTCTCTCTCTCTCTCTCTCTCTCTCTCTCTCTCTCTCTCTCCCCCCTTCCCTCTGGCATTTGTCATAAGTCCTCACCTGCTCCATTCTTTTATGTATCAATCTGTTTTTATTTTCTGTCATGGTGACATCACTCTGTGTGTGTGTGGTGTGTGTGTGTGTGTGTGTGTGTGTGTGTGTGTGTGTGTGTGTGTGTGTGTGTGTCGTTTATTATGATGAGCAGACAAGGTTACGGTTAGTTAAGACTGGGCGGCGGTCAGACCATGGTCAAACGGCCAGTACTTTACACTACACCCTGAGCTCACTGGGAGATGGATGGTGGTAATCAGCGAGGGACACGGATGGAGAGAGAGAGAGAGAGAGAGAGAGAGAGAGAGAGAGAGAGAGAGAGAGAGAGAGAGAGAGAGAGAGAGAGAGAGAGAGAGAGAGAGAGAGAGAGACAGAATTAATCTAAATCGATGCAAAAGTTTGAAATAATCATGATATTGATTTGAAGTCGTATGGCCCAGACCTAGTACTTCAGACTCTTCCGTTTGAAACTCTATACATGCTCCCACTGGCTCACATTATGGAAAACAACACAATACGTTACCATAGTAATGCAGACGACAGACACACATTTACATAACCGTATCACCAGGGGACCATGGTCCAGTACAAGTCTGAATACATGCACTGAATAAATCAATGCTTGGACGTGCAAAAATTATCTTCAGTTAAACAAAGACAACACTTACTGTAAAGTACGGTAATTGTTTTTTGGAGCCAAGGAAGAACGATTAAAAGTCAGAGCTCAGCTTCAAACCGTAATGTTAAAAACCACAAGCCAAGCGAGAAATATTGGTGCAGTCGTGGACTGAACTTCAACAGCCACATTAACCCATTCGATCCGGGAACGCATCTGTGTCATTTTAGATTTTAGCTATAACCATTATTTTATACTTTGGCTATTCAAAAATAGCAGATCTACAAGCTCATAGCGCGGCAAGTGCCGCGCTATGAGCTTGTAGATCTGCTATTTTTTTTTTTATCGTGAAAATTTGCGCAAATCTTTGAATAAATATATTTTTAAAGGAACATTTGTAACTCAAATCTTTGCTTCTGGGGGTGTTTTTGGGGGTCCTTGACATGCAAAAGTTTGAGAACCACTGATATAGAAACATATATTTTTTAAACTGTTAGGATTTACACCCCCATCTCAAAATATGTTGTTCCAGGGACCTCCAGAAGCAAAGATTTGAGTTACAAATGTTTGCTTAAAAATATATATATTCAAAGATTTGCACACATTTTTCACGATTACACGATAGCTCATATACAAGCTCATTATGCATGAGCCTACATTATCTGCTATTTTTGAATGGCCAAAGACATCTAAAATGACAGAGATGCGTTCCGCGGATTGAATGGGTGAAGACAATTACAAAGTCAGCCTACTGTACTATATCGCCTTAAGAATACAGTTCATGATGGATTCGTCTTCAGTAGACTTGACTACCGTAACAGTGTCTTTACAGGTTCCCCAAAAAATATCCATGAGACAGCTGCATTGATTCAGAACACTGCTGCTTGACTCCTTAATATTAATAGCAAGAAAGTGGATTCATATCACTCCATTTCACAGATCGTTACACGTCTGCTCCCTCCCTGTCAAATGTACTATACTGCTGCTTCTTTATAAAGAATTGAGTGGTTGAGAGCCTAAATACAGTTTTGATCTTGTGCTGTGTATGCCATGAACCTTTGAGTCTTTCTTAGATCATCTGAGACAGGTCTGCTTGTGAACCCACAGTCAGAACTAAACGTGGAGAGGCAGCGTTCATTTTTATGCACCACACCATATCGGGAACAAAATGCAGGTCTGCTGCAACTCTCAGTTCTTTTAAATCAAAGCCGAAGACCTATCTGTTTGACCTTTCTGTCTGCCTTTTTCTTTTTCTTTTTTAATTTCTTCTGCAATGTAGTTTTATTCTCATCTTTCTGTTTCATTTGAACTTCCTCTTATCCTTAATTGTATTCAAATGTCCTTTGATAATGTGTTGGAATGCCCTGTGACTTAACCCATTAAGACCGGGAACGCATCTGTGTCATTTTAAGATTTCTTTGGCTATTAAAAAATAGCAGATCTACAAGCTCATGGCGTGGCACCGAGTGCCGCGCTATGAGCTTGTAGATCTGCAGTTTTTTTTATCGTGAACATTTTGTGCAATTCTTTGAACACATAATATTTTTAAAATAACATTTGTAAAATATTTTGTTCCCGTGACCCCCAGAAGCTACAATGCCTACAACTACAAATGTTGCCTTAAAATATATATGATCATATGAGCTTGTAGATCTGCTATTTTTTTTAATAGCCAAAGAAATCTAAAAATGACCCAGATGCGTTCCCGGTCTTAATGGCTTAATGTCATAATGCTTAATGTTTTGTGTAAAGCACTTTGAATAGCCTTGTTGTCGTGATGCGCGGTACAGATAAACGCGCCTGGCAAGTGTATCACGCCGCAGTGGGATCAGATTGTGGTTTGCTGGGTGGTTAATGTCCTTAACAATCCATTTAGCCTTGGCCATGCACCGCCAACACTAAGCTTTATTATTGTAATTTAGAACAAACATTAGGGGAAATTCTCCTTCTACTGCTCTGCCACCAAAAAGTGGAATGCCCTGACAGACATCCATTAAAGGATGTGAATCACTGGTCACAAACACTGTTCAGGGGTCTGCCATGACAATAGCCACACCAAGGGCCACGTGTGGCCCCATGGTGCCACAGACCCCCACACGTGTGTTGCTCCAATCCGCACCAAACATGGCACAAACACTGTTCAGGGGACTGGCATGAGAACAGCCACACAAAAAAAACTAACTAAATTGCACACTTATGGGGCACTACAGCAGTGTTACAGCAGTGTTTAACACTTCAAAACGCCATAACTCGGTGACCATTGCTCTGATCAGTGTAATATGGGAATAGATTTGAAGGCCTGCCAATCTTGTTCTTGCAAAAGGGCTGAAGTAGTTCATTAATACTGCATTGTGGGTCCTGGGGAGACACCAGAGTGTCTTTTGGGTCTTGTGCTGGAATAGTATGGGAAACGCTGCTGTTGGCTATCTCATCGTCGTTAACGATCAGGTGCATCACCGTCGTGTCGTCAGCACCCTCAAAAGCATACATGGCCAACTGGCGGCCCGGGGGCCACATGCGGCCCCCATCTGCCCGCAGGTTACTATCGGAATTACTGCTATATAATTGATTTCAGCTGTTACAATTGCAAACATGACCCGCTTTAATTACTTCAGTCTATAGTAGTAGCTTAATGACTAGTATTAAAATTCTATTGTCTTTTTTATGTCCAATTTAACCCTTCCATTGTGTTAGGGTCTTTTTTGACCCGTTTTCAAGTTTGAATAGGTAAAAAGTACCCTTTACATTTCTTTATTGGAACGAGGCTTCATGATATCCTCAGAAATAGCCATTTTAACGCAACAAAATTATTTATCATCATTTTAATTAATTCTGATGGTCTCAAAAAAAAAAGACACTTGTGGTATTAGGGTCCGAAATGACCCGGCAAAGAAGTGTGGCTCAATTCCCCCCCCAAATTGTCAATATTCAATTACATGTTTGAGAGTGAGAGAGACTTGTCCTCAATTAGCATTTGCTATCAGGAGTAAAATAAAGTTTGAGTTTATAAAAAATTAATTACTTTTTATCTTCTATGGTATACGGGTCATTTCGGACCCTAACACCACTAGTGTCACTATTTTTAATAATTTTAACATTTTGTAAAGTAAAAAAAGTTTTATTTTTTATTTTTTTGGAAGTGTGTTCTAATTATTATTCTTAATTATTATATTATAGCTAGATAACATCATTATCCATTGCCTTCATTATAGGAAATTTAATGAGTGAATTCTAACATTTTTATAATAGAAAACGAGATATATTGAAAGATGAAACCCTAGCCCTAACACAACATAATATTTTAAAAAGTGTTTACATGGATATGAATGCATTACAAGTCAGCTATGAGGTGGGAGGAAAAAAATAATGAAAATACTTATGTTTTGAGTATTTTGGGCTGATTTAAATCACGGGTCAAAAATGACCCACTAACACCACAAGTGGATGCAGTTTTCTAACACAATGCAAGGGTTAAGTTAAAAAAGTTAACATAAGTATAACTAAATGCATTTGAAATTAAATACAAATGTAATTCCAATTAAAAAATAAACAAAAAATCTGGATTCCAATTAAAAATTAGCAAAAGATACAAGCTCAAGACGCGTCACAGTTTTGAGCTTGTAGATCGGCTATTTTTGCTACTTCTGTGTGACATAGAGTGGCCTGACAGTATATGCAATGTGGCCCTCTGAAGTGAGTGTGGAAATACAGTGGCTCTCTCCATCATCAAAGTTGCATCACCCCTGCTCAAAAGGCTACTGTGTTGTGAGTCAGTGGATCAAACATGGTGCTGACCATTCTCTCACCAACTGACGATGGCCGACAGAACGTCCAGTCTCCCATCTGCACATGGTTGGGTGCAGACAGAACGTCCAGTCTCCATCTGCACATGGTTGGGTGCAGACAGAACGTCCAGTCTCCATCTGCACATGGTTGGGTGCAGACAGAACGTCCAGTCTCCATCTGCACATGGTTGGGTGCAGACAGAACGTCCAGTCTCCATCTGCACATGGTTGGGTGCAGACAGAACGTCCAGTCTCCATCTGCACATGGTTGGGTGCAGACAGAACGTCCAGTCTCCATCTGCACATGGTTGGGTGCAGACAGAACGTCCAGTCTCCCATCTGCACCAGGTTGGGTGCAGGCCCAGATCCCTGAGAGATTGTGTTGAACGCCAGCATCGTCTGTAGATCAATATTATTAGCCTGGCCAATATCCGTAATTGGCAATTATGCAGCCAATGTGTCTCTGTTTTTTAACCACTTTCAATTTGGCATCCCAATTTTGGGTATGTCTGGCAGAAACCTCTGATCTCCATGTTCTATCTTTTTGTGTTGAAAAAAAATGAACGCCCTACTTGACCATACTACAGCGTCACACAAAAGCATCAAAAGTAGCAGATCCACAAGCTCGAAACGTGGCGCGAAGCGACGCGTTTCGAGCTTGTAGATCTGCTACTTTTGCTGCTTTTAAAATTTGAATCCTGAAAAGTAACCGTTTTGGACATATGAGGTTTTCACCCGACAGAGACGATAGGCAACATTTTTTAACACCTTTACCGCCGGGCCCGTAGTTCTACGGGCCGTTAAATCCAACGGTTAAGCGCCGAGCCCGTAGTCCTACGGGCTGCGGTCTTTTCGCGCATGCGCGGTCCGGGTGCACTTTCGGATTTTTTTTGATCCACTTCCGTTTCCGGTTTGATGACAGGAAATAGAATTATTTGGGATCCGGTTTCGACGATCACGCCCGCTCCCATTCTACAGACGAAACTGAAACTCAATTCTCTTCCTGTAGTTTTTTCTCCTCGCATTTCACTGTTTAACGTAATCCGCTCTAACTACAGTCATGGAAGTCCGTTTGACATGCGGTCTTCACTGGGAGATACAGGGAGATCTCGCGGACGTAAACAGACCGTTCACGGCTCAATCTTAAGGATTTTAACAAGATCTATGGCGACATGAAAAAAACAAAAAAACAACAAAAACACCTTGGCAGGTGAGTACATTATTATGAGATTAACCTCTGGCGGTGGATGTGTTAAAAGTAAAAAAAAAAAAAAAAAACTTTTCTTTCAATATCAGTCAAAACATTGGTAAATAGTGGACTAGGACTGACCAAAATCTTCTGGTATTGGGTGGACTGCAATCTGTATGCAAATCTCCATGGATTCGTTGTGGCAGGCAACATGGAAGAAATGAAGTCCCTCACCAAACCTCTCAAAGCACTTTTACTGACAATTCTTTCTTGAGAGAAAACGTGTTAGATCCTTGCTTCAGAGAGTTCCCCCCAAGGCAAGCTGTGTGACATGAATGTGAGAGAGGCTCTGAAACATCATCATTGACTCATCATCATGCTAGCTGACTGGCTGGGCCCCACAGCACAGCGGGGGAGCTGAGCCTCTGCTATGCTTTGCACACTATTAGATTAGATACTTAATTAAGCGTTAAGTAATACTAAAGAGAGTTGAGAGACAGAGAGAGTGCCTGGTTTAAGCGGACAACCGCTTGTCATGCTCACAGACGTCCGCGCGCACACACACACACACACGCGCGCACACGCACACGCGCACACACACACACACACACACACACACACGTCCACATAAGAGATACAAGACAAGGACACAAATATTTACAAGGTGCTGTACAACATGTACAGTCAGTAAATCTTGGACAAATACCCACACATCCTTCAGGGGTATAAAGTAACAGCGTCTTCGCCATATTTGGCGGCTACCGATAGTAGAAGAGATTGCACAGAATTTTGCAAGACGTTCAGCTGCTTTTTTTGGCATCCCAAGTTATTGGAAGCCTCTTACAACCAACCTTTATGTACATGTCCTATACTACCTATAGGCTGCCAAAGATAAACACAGGTAGATTGCACCTATATAGCCTGGCTCTGTGATGGTATGGAGGAGCGGCTGGTATTTATTGACTTCATAAAAGCTTCCTCTAAGCTAGACTCAAAGGTTTAGGCCACTTCAATAACGGAAACTGATCTGGAGCCGTCATTGACAACAACATCATCTGGTGTATTAGCACACACGCACACACGCACGTGCACACGCACACGCACACACACACACACACACACACACACACACACACACACACACACACACTCTGAATATGCTTTAGTGCGTACATAAGTGTTTGATTTGTAGTTTTTGAAACATTGTGCCAATAAAGGTTTCATAGATCACAGACAATTATTTTAGAACATTTTGCTACGATTGAGTTGACACTAAATGGTAAAAGGTTGACACTAACATGCATATACTTAACACACCTGATCGCACGCACACGCACACGCACACGCACACACACACACACACACACACACACACACACACACACACACACACACCCGTTAGCGCTGAGAGACAGTTTGTGGCATGTAGTTTCGGCGGGTTTAGAGGTTAAATGAGACACTCCACTGTAATGGAGAATGATGACTGCTGCTGCAGCTGATGCTTTCTGGTTCTGAATGAGCTTTCTGTTTTTTCCTCCTCAGGGGGAAACTACTATCCAATGCAATTGTGCGAGAGCAAACCGCAGTGTCACATTTGATACACAGGGACAAAATAATGTGTCACATTTCTAGAGATTGCGGGGCTTGACCTGGTGTGTGTGCAAGAGAGAGAGAGAGAGAGAGAGAGAGAGAGAGAGAGAGAGAGAGAGAGAGAGAGAGAGAGAGAGAGAGAGAGAGAGATAGAGAGAGAGAGATCATTCCATAATATACACACACAGCACTCTTGGTCCTAAGGGAACCTGAACCTGATGGCTGCCCCCAGTCAAGTCCTCCCCTCTGGGCACCCTTCTGGGCTGAAGGTCTTGGAGGGGGGGGGGCCCGGTGGAGGTAACATAAAACTGTTATTCACCTGCATCTTCTGCGCCCGCCGCTTGTCCTGTCTCTGGTTCTGGTGATAGATGCGACTGAAGTTGGACACGATGACGGGGACGGGCAGGGCGATTACCAGCACCCCGCTCAGGGAGCAGATCGAACCGAAGATCTTCCCCGCGATGGTCTTCGGTACCATGTCTCCGTACCTGCATGGTTGAGAAGGGGACAGAGAAGACAAGGGACACTTTTCAGTTCAAGGATCCCCCCGTTTAAGTATGCATGCACTAGTTCACGGACCTCCATTTACTCTGTGTACCAAAATGGAACCAAACACACACTCTCAGAGTTACATACATGTTAAGGGTCCATTTGGTTCCTAACTATCTGTGTCTAACTATCAATAATGTAGCTTGGGACCCCCTGGAACCCCCCTCAATGACCGCTGTGTGGCTCTACAGCAGCTCAGTGTGAATGAAACCTCACCATTCACACACAGCAGACTGAACACCAGTCACAAAGACACAGTCATGCAGTAGTCCATTCACCAAAACAATTACTTATTTTCTATCAATTACACACCCCATGAAGCCTTGAATTCATGGAGAACAATAAAAACATGCAGTCGGTCTCGCTGAAACTCAGAAGGTAGGCTAGCTGGCATTACCGCAGGTAGGCTCACATCCTTATAATTAATAATCAGTCGGATTATCCATATATGTAGATATATTATATCCCTTCTTTCAGCACCACAGAGGCGGATATCTCTCTCTCCCCCTCTCTCGCTCCATGTGTTCTCTGACAGAGCGTGTTTGAGCACTGTTTATATAACATTATCGTTCTTCAGTGTGGACACTAACTTAATTAATGTTATAGTGCTCAGTTTGAAGGCTCAAAATATTATGTAAACAAGGTAAATTGGCCTGCCCTTAAAGGTGCAACTAAATTAACAGGAGTGTGATGCTGAATTCACACCAGCAGTGGTATTCCACTCCCACATTCATAATAACAATAATTATTAATAATTAGACTGATTTCATCCCACGGGAGGAAATTGAGTTTTCAGCTTCTCAAGTGAGCGCAGGCGGGGGAGCAGTTAGGGGTTAAGTGTCTTGCTCACCTCGACACGTTGTTGAGGTTGTCAGTTATGTTATGATATTGGGTACTTGGTTAGATGTTTTCATATCAAAACACGTTGTCTTATATGTAGATAGCAACAGTAATGCTTATAAAACAGAAAACAAGTTTCAGTGTCACGTACTTGTGTATGCGACACTGGCATATTTCTAGCAGTGGAGTGATTAGATCCCGCCAATATCGCGGCGAAGTTGACGAACCGTACTAGCCGGGGGCCAATGTGGCGTCTAAATCAGTGGTTCTCAAACTTTTTCATCTCAAGGACCCCCAAAATGATATGTATTTGGCCACGGACCCGCATCTCAAAATAGTTTGTTCCAGGGACCCCCAGAGGCAAAGATTTGAGTTACAAATGTTCGCTTTTAAACATATATATTCAAAGATTTTCACACATTTTCAAGATTCTTAAAAAATAGCAGATCTACAAGCTCAGCGCGGCACCGAGTGCCACGCTATGAGCTTGTATATCTGCTATTTTTGAATAGCCAAAGTATACTATATGGATAAAGGGGTTAACATATTTTGCTGGGGACCCCCTGGTAACCCCCGAAGGACCCTTGGGGGTCTCCGGACCCCACTTTGAGAACCAATGGTCTATGTACATTATGTCTATGGAGGCTCCCGCCATGCCTCTGTAGTGTAATTTAATGACAGCAAATACTATTAACCTTTAAAGAAAGGAGGAATAAGAAATGCCAGGGCCATTTCCAAAAAGTCATTCAGTCCATTCAATCTGAAATATTTGCAAGTCAAAAGCAATATCATCTGAGGCTCATCTGAAGACAGACATTATTAGATCCTGGGCTGGAGGGAACCTGCATCTTCAGAATGAAGCATGAGGGAGTAATTGAAAAGAGAGAGTAAGGAGAAGAAATTCAAAAGTTAACAAGCATGAGTCCCACAGGAAAAAAAGCAAACGGTTGTGTCTAATGGGCCTCATTTTGTATTCATGGGTAAAAAGTGCAGCTAATTTGTTCTTGTTTTGCTGCTGAACAAGAAGTTCTGCTGAACTGCGGCCAAGACAGATTCCTAATAGACTGGATGAAATAGGCTTTAAATAGATGAACTGAGGCAAGTTTCAGCATATCACGCAGCAGCAATATAATACATATCGACGCTGTCGGGCGGAAACATTCTACGTCCAAAACCTTTCCTTTTTTATTACTATTTAAACGAAAATAATGAAAAATAGGGAAAATAGCCGATCTACAAGCTCACATCGCGGCATGTTGTGAGCTTGTAGATCGGCTATCTTCACTACTTTTCTTCAATACTTGTATGATGAAGTTGGGCATAATTTACAAAACTATATCAAAAGTTGAAATATAGAGAGCAACGATATGAAGAGGCATATTCATATAAAATGATAAAACAATATAATATCTCATAGTGAATTGTATTCACATGTAAGTAAATGGCAACATTTACATTAACTTGCATTGTTCTTGTATACGGTAAGAGTAGTTATAATGAAAGGATTATTTTTTGCTCTAGAGTAAAGACAAAATGTTACTTATAGTCCTACTTGTTTATGTCAAACAAACATAGCCAGTCACATGTGTACTGTCAACTAATGGTAAGACCAAGAGCAAATGTTTATGGCTCAAATTGGATACTTTAGACCCCTCTCCATCACGTGCATTTACAATAATTTAGTGAGTCGTAACTAATCATGTGTATTCATCAAATACATTTCAGTATGCAAAAGGCTAATGCTGTGTTCACACTGGCAGATACAGGCTAGCACTCATGTCCAATGGAAGCCAGTGACATGAAGATACAAAGCTACACCCAACGTTTGTAGCTGCTACAAAATCTACAAAGCCACAACCCAAGTTGGGCTGGCTTCAACTGCAGCTACAAAGCTACAGTACACAACGACCAAGTGTTGATTAACCATTTCCACTCATCTTCTCTCTTCACACAATTCCTACTGGTAACGGGGGAGATTCATTATTTCCGTCCCCCTGTTCTGTGTTCTTTTTAACCCCAGGCTTTATATTTTTCTCCCTCGTCTGACGCACGCTTGACGTCAACGAGCGTGTTGATCAACACTTCAACAGCGACTCAGCATCAGATATGCGACGTCGCTTTGTATCTTTGGAAGCTGCCAGCAGTGGTGTAAAGTAACTAAGTATATTTACACCACCATATGTACTGTACTTAAGTACAATTTTGAGGTATTTGTACTTTACTTGAGTATTTCCAATTTCCAATACTTTTACTTCTACTCCACTACATCTCAGAGGCAAATGATGTACTTTTACTCCACTACAATCACTTGAAAACTTGAGTTACTAGTTACTTTGTAGATTTTGATTATAAACATACATTAACCACTTCAGCGGCCCTATACATTTCAGCCATTTGAAAACAGCCGATCTACAAGCTCACAATGCATCGCGATGCGACGCATTGTGAGCTTGTAGATCTGCTATTTTCAAAAGATGTGTATACATTTGAAAACTGGGTAATGGGACATTCTGCATAATGAGTACTTTTACTTTTGGTACTTTTAAGTACATTTTGATGCCAATACTTTTGTACTTTTACTCAAGTACAATTTGAATTCTGGTCTTTTACTTGTAACAGAGTATTTCTATACTGCAGTATTGATACTTTTACTTAAGTCAAACATTTGAGTACTTCTTCCACCACTGGCTGTCAGTGTGAACGTGGCAATTACAAACCATCATACGTAACAGAATCACAGACAGCATGGCTACAGCAAACACCATAATGTTGAACAACACGCTTATTTGCAAATCTTCTTCATTTCCCCCCCCCATGTCCAACATGTGGATTTCAACAACCAACCCCTCACATGTAGACAACACGTGACGGTCACACCGACTTACGCACAATACCAAGCAGACAAACAGGATAACGACACACGGATACAAAGACATCTGGGAACACATCCTGTGCTGCAGATGTGATGCAGCTTATTTGTGACTTGTTGCGAGACAGAGAGATGGAGCACCGAGGCCGTGAGCAAAGAGAGAGAGATAGAGAGAGTTTCAAAGGACCATAAAGAATTCTGTCTTTCCTCAATCTCCCCCCCCCCACACACACGCCTCTCTGATATGAGGCATTATTGGTGTGTCTGGAACACTGGATGTGGAGAGATGTGGTGAATAAAGTACATCACAGGAGGGACCAAAAAGAGGAGAGATGAAGCTCCTTTAAAGGACCCTCTATCTCGAGTGGATTCACCAACAAAAAAAGTGACCGTGAATGACCAATTTAGATTTAGCTGTGTATTCTAGCAATTGCATACCTCCCCAAGCACTTACATGCACACATGCAAATACACACAAAAGCACACACGCACATACACACACACACTATAACAATGTATTCATGTCCACCTAAAAGAGAGCACAAATATAAAAAGTACAGTTAAGGTTACATTCACAAAATCAATATGTCTTCATGATTCAATAAGCATATCAGTCAGTACTCTATGGATATATGTAGCAGCGTCTCTGCCATATGTGGCGGCTGCCAATTATGGCAGAGACGCCACAGTACTTTGCCAGCCTTTTTGTGCATCCCAAGTTGTTGAAACCCTCTAACAACCAGTCTGTGGGCGCGCGCGCGCGCACACACACAAACACACACACACACACACACACACACACACACACACACACACACACACACACACACACACACACACACACACACACACACACACACACACACACACACACACACACACACACACACACACACACACATACACACACCTTTCAAAGACAGAATGGGAGCAAGTCACAGCAAGTGTCAAGAACCACAAGTTAATAGTTTTTCTCTCCAATATAAATTCTATTCTGACAACAAAGCTGCAGTACAAAGATCAGCTGAACGGGACACTGAACAGGTGCAACATCAAGCCCAATGACCTGGAGTCAGCTGCAGCAAATGGGCCACACTGGCGCTCCTTATGCCACACACCTTGAGGAGAAACACACCCAACGCTCCTTATGCCACACACCTTGAGGAGAAACACACCCAACGCTCCTTATGCCACACACCTTGAGGAGAAACACACCCAACGCTCCTTATGCCACACACCTTGAGGAGAAACACACCCAGCGCTCCTTATGCCACACACCTTGAGGAGAAACACACCCAGCACTCCTTATGCCACACACCTTGAGGAGAAACACACCCAGCGCTCCTTATGCCACACACCTTGAGGAGAAACACACCCAACGCTCCTTATGCCACACACCTTGAGGAGAAACACACCCAACGCTCCTTATGCCACACACCTTGAGGAGAAACACACCCAACGCTCCTTATGCCACACACCTTGAGGAGAAACACACCCAACGCTCCTTATGCCACACACCTTGAGGAGAAACACACCCAACGCTCCTTATGCCACACACCTTGCAGGAGAAACACACCCAACGCTCCTTATGCCACACACCTTGCAGGAGAAACGCTCCTTATGCCACACACCTTGAGGAGAAACACACCCAACGCTCCTTATGCCACACACCTTGAGGAGAAACACACCCAACGACGGACGGTTCCGTGCCAGCGAACACACTATCGTGCTGATGCTGATCCAGAGCCATCTCAACCATCTGATCCAAGGCCTCACATGTCCCAAATGTGGCAAGATCATAGAACAAGGGGTCCGGGACCCCTGAGGGGTCTTCAGTGTTACTACAGGGGGTCCGCCAAATATTTGTGTGATGGGAAACATAAGCCTAAAATAGCAGATTTACAAGCTCACAACGCCTCTCACCGCGAGGCGTTGAGCTTGTGGATCGGCTATTTTCTGAGAGTTTGTTGTGGAGGGAAAAAGAGCAGACCATGAGCAGACAGAGCCAAAGGTCAACTTGACTAAATATTGAGGGTTGCAGTGTGGTTCCATTCGGGAACCGGATGGAAAACTAATGCTATTGGGTGGAAGGGCAGCATTCACTCAGTAGAACACTGAACCAGTAGAAGCCCCAGAGAAGCATATCCTACTCAATCATCAATTTTACAACTAATAGGACCATAATTTATGCATGTCATGATAATTGAAAGAACACTTTAAACGCCACTGAAAGCATAGAGTATTTATGACAATGTTAACTAAAGTAAAATATTGGCACCGTCGTGGATATGTTAGGGAGTGACAAGCCAATTGATCACGGCCCAAGCAAGCTGCATCATCTTTTGTTAGCAACAATGTTCTGCCAAACAATCCTGACTATGAAAACACAAAGCCAAACTTCTCCATGTAATCCACTGGGAGTCATACCAATGTGCACAGTAAAATGTTAATACAGTCTCTAGTGTCAATTTATCCTCCTTAACTCATTAAGGCCGGGAACGCATCTGTGTGTCATTTTTTTATTTCTTTGGGCTATTCAAAAATAGCAGATATACAAGCTCATAGCGCGGCACTACAAGCTTGTAGATCTGCTATTTTTAGAGAAATCGAGAAAAGTTGTGCAAATCTTTGAAGATATATATTTGTAACTCAAATCTTTGCTTCTGGGGGATTCTACAAATGTCTTTTAAACAACTGTTTTTTACTTTTAAAACTTTTTTTTTAACAACATAAAAATTATGTTGCTATATCAGTGGTCCTCAACCTTTTTTCATGTCAAGGACCACCCAAAATTATATGTATTTGGCCGCGGACCCCATCTCAAAATATGTTGTTCCAGGGACCCCAGCAGAAGCAAAGATTTGAGTTACAAATTTTCGCAATGATATATTATTCAAAGATTTGCACAAATGTTCACAGTTTTTCTAAAATAGCAGATCTACAAGCTCATAGTGCGGCACTCGGTGCCTCGCTATGAGCTTGTGTATCTGCTATTTTTGAATTGCCAAAGAAATCAAAAAATGACACAGATGCGTTCCCGGTCTTAATAGGTTAAAAAAAACTGAACAACCAGGTGCTCGCATGAGATATAAAAACTTAACAATAGTTAAAAAGTGTCAATGGTGCTCACGGATCAAACAGGATCAAACAGGATCAAACGTGCAGAAAAACAACAGACCGTCCGGGCACTCCGGAGTAAAAAGGAGGAACAGCCTTTATTAATTAAAAGGCAACTGCCAACATGTTTCGACCTCGGAAGGTCTGCATCATCTTTGTTAGGTCTGCCAAGGCAAGTCTGACTATGAAAACACAAAGCCTAACTTCTCTGTGTAATCCCCTGGGAGCCATGCCAATGTGTTTAAAGTCTGTGTGTGTGTTTAAGTGTTCATTTATCCTTTTGTAACCCTGAAGTACACCAAGTACATTTGCTCACGTACTGTCCTTAAGTAAAACGTTGAGGTATTTTTACTTTCTTCAGCATTTACAATTTTCAATCCTTTATGCTTCTACCCCACTACATCTCAGAGAAAAATATCGTACTTCTACTCCACTACAATTATATGAAAAGTTTAGTTACTAGTTACTTTGTAGATTTGGATTATTATTACAAAACACACTAGCCACTTCAGCCCTATATATATTTCAGTCATTTGAAAATAGCTGATCTACAAGCTCACAATGCGCCGATCGCGACGCATTGTGAGCTTGAAGATCAGCTATTTTCAGCACATTCTACACAATGAGTACTTTTACTTTTGGTACTTGAAGTGTATTTTATCTCGGGTACATTTTGAATACAGGACTTCTACTTGTAACAGAGTATTTCTACATTGCAGGTATTGATACTTTTACTTAAGTAAAACATGTGAGTACTTCTTCCATCACTGGAGGACTGCACAGTGTGTGGGTAGTCTGGCCTGGGGACTGATCTATTGATTACCATGCGTCTCTCATCACTGTAAGCCACAGCGGCTGGCAGATGGAGAGAGACAGAATAGCTTTTCACATCCAGACTGATAGAATAGGACAGCTTTCTGGCAACTGTCCTGCTGACATATACATTACTGTATGCGTGTAGGCTTTTATAGAGCCACTACAGATCTGATTAATGTACTGGGCTCTGCTGTATGACACACAGGTAGAACGTCATGAGTAAAGAATACACATCGAAACACAAACACATAGTCAGTCTCTCTCTATCTCTCTCTCCGTCTCTCTCTGTCTCACACACGCACGCACACGCACACACACACACACACACACACACACACACACACACACACACACACACACACACACACACACACACGCACGCACCATGTCCACTTGTACAGTTTCCAACAAGTAGTCATCATAACTCCTATCACAGACGATGGAAAGAACATCACATATTAATCCATTAAGACCGGGAACGCATCCGTGTCATTTTAATATTTATTTGGCTATTCAAAAATAGCAGATCTACAAGCTCATATAGTGCGGCTATGAGCTTGTAGATCTGCATTTATTTATTTTTAAACATGGAAAATGTGTGCAAATCTTTGAATATATATATAGAATGTTTTAAAGCGAACATTTTTAACTCCGAACTGTGCTTCTGGGGGTCCCTGGAACATCATATTTTGATATGGCGGTCCGTGGCCAAATACATATCATTTTGGGGGTCCTTGAAATGGAAAAGTTGGAGCACCACTGATATAGAGCACCGAAGTCTGACGTAATTTACACATCCTACCTGGGTCGCGGTTTTTCCCACCCGTTCTGAATTCCCATAGACGTGTTTAATATCGTGTCAAATAAGAACTGTGTTCCAAAAATAAACAAATGATCCCGGCGTTTTGACTCTTATGGATATGAACCATCAACTGACGGTGAGAAAATGCTAATGTTACTTCCGACGAATTAGTTACATTTTCGCCAGAAACAGGCTGTATCAAATATAAGTGACTGACTATCATAAACGATACAAAGCCACATCCCTGACCATATCGCCGAGACAGTTTGTTTATTTTTGGACCACAATTCTTATATGAGATGATTCTAAGATGACCCAATGTTATTCTCCATAGCTAAATGACTTTACGAACCAGGGGATGGACGAGTGACGTCAGGACTTCTGTACTCTATAGTAACATACTGTTAGGATTTAGAAAACATTTTTAGATATGTATTTGGCCACGGACCCCCATCTCAAAATGTTTTGAGATGGGGAAGCAAAGACCCCCGGCTGTCATGGGGGAGGCAATATAGCGACCAGGATTACTACATGTTTTGAGAGACACGGGGAGAAAATACAAACTCTACTGTGGAGTTTGCAAAAAAAATCTAGATTTTGTAAAAAATATCAGATCTACAAGCTCGTAGCGCGGCACTCGGTGCCGCGCTATGAGCTTGTAGATCTGCTATTTTTGAACAGCCAAAGAAATCTTAAAATGACACATCTGCATCCCCGGGTTGAATGGGCTAAAATGTGCGTGTGCTGCCTGCAGTACATCATTACATGTCCCACCAGGGCACACGCTGTACCAACACAGCCACTCGTTAGCCAAACCAAGATGAGCATGAGTTACAATGACTAAAAAAACAGCCAGGCGGAATTACATGAGCACTGTTTGCTTCCAAATTAAACGCTTCTCCATATCAAGAAACACATTACTGGATGGTAGACGACGTTATTGTGGCTCAGGAGGTAGCGTGGCCGGCTCCCCCTGGGCAGTGGTGTAAGAAGTATACTCACATTTCTTACTTAAGTAAAAGTATCAATACCACAATGTAGAAACGCTCCATTACAAGTAAAAGTCCGGAATTCAAAATGTGCTCGAGTAAAAGTACAAAAATATAGGCATCAAAATATACTTAAAGTACCAAAAGTAATAGTACTCATTATGCAGAATGTGTCATTATGTCTAAACTTTTGTAAAAAATTGCAGATCTACAAGCTCACAATGCGTCACAACGCGACGCATTGTGAGCTTTTAGATCGGCTATTTTCAAATAGCCAAAGTTTAAATAGGGCTGAGGTGGCTAATGTATGTTTTTTAATAATAACCCAAATCTACAAAGTAACTAGTAACTAAAGTTTTCAAATAATTGTAGTGGAGTAAAAGTACTATAGTTGCCTCTGAGATGTATTGGAGTAGAAATAAAAGTATACAAAATTGGAAATATACTCCAGTAAAGTAAAAGTACCTGAAAATTGTCCTTGAGCAAGACACTGAAATCCCTAACTGCTCCTAAATGAGCAGCTTGGTGCCTTGCATGGTTTCCTCTGCCATCAGTGAATGGGTGAATGTAATGTACATTGTAAAGGGCTTTGGCCGCTTTATTGGCCAAATCCGTCCCGCCTCACAGATCGTGACACTGGTGGCGGAGCGCCTTTTGAGGACTTCTTCACAGGCGCGACTCAAGAGACTCTCTGCAAGTGGCGTGAAGTAACTAAGTATATTTACTCAAGTACTGTACTTTTGCTTCTACTCCACACCATCTCAAAGTACAAAATCTGTACTTTTTACTCCACTACAATGATTTGAAAACTTTAGTTACTAGTTACTTTGTAGATTTTGATTATTATTACAAAACATCCAGTAACCACTTCAGCCCTAATAGCAGATCTACAAGCTCACAATGCGTAACATGCGACGCATTGTGAGCTTGTAGATCTGCTATTTTCAAAAGATTTTTGTAAATGTTTTTACATGAATTAAAAACTTTGAATTCCAGACTTTCACTTGTAACAGAGTATTTCTACAGTGCAGTATTGATACTTCTACATAAGTAAAACATTTGAGTACTTTTTCCACCACTGCTCTCTGCATGGAATGAACAATAATCTGTGTATGAGACACTGTGCTCGTGATTGCCATCTAACATAGTGATGAAGCACTTCTGTCACAGTTCACTGGAGACGGCAACACACAGAACCATGACACGCACACACACACACACACACACACACACACACACACACACACACACACACACACACACACACACACACACACACACACACACACACACGCACACACGCACACACGCACACACGCACACACACACACACACACACACGTGCACGAACGCACACGCACACACGCGTGTATAGACATATACAAACCCACTTATTCCATTAAGGAAAATAAAGCAAAAGATCTAACAACTCCTACATTAATCACAGATTTTGGAGCTTAATATGCTGCATTTAAGCGCTGGGGGGGGGGCTTCTCGTATTACCAGCAGCGCACATAGCTGCCCACACACCGTGAACCACCCAGCCACGACCACATCTAAGAATATATTTACAGACATTAACAAACACTTGTCAAAATGTATTTTCTACACAGATTAGGCAATAACGATTCCATCAATGGCGTACACAGGCCCCGACCGCTCCAAAAAACAACCTTTTATCTCGTCCCCTCCCTTCCCTCGGAGAGATGTTTCCATTAGGTGGAATGAAGAGCTAATCATATTCAATCATCTTGCGTGCCTTCGTTAATGGGATCCTATCAGATCGCCCGGTTCAGGCCCTCCCCCTCCTAACACTACAGTCAATTTGCCTCTCCCCCATACATTCAGTCAGGCCGGCCTGTCTCTGATGATAGCCATCTCTGAGCCATTACACTTGCCTCTGAGATGGAGAAGGGCTCACACACATTAAAGACTGTGGTAATATACAATACGTGTGTGTGTGTGTGTGTGTGTGTGTGTGTGTGTGTGTGTGTGTGTGTGTGTGTGTGTGTGTGTGTGTGTGTGTGTGTGTGTGTGTGTGAGAGAGAGAGAGAGGACATACATCCCTGTACTCACAAGAGAAACAGTTGCTTTATGGTTGAAAACGATTTCTGGAGTGAGGCTTACAATGAAGAAAATATTCTGGTTGGGTTGGGGTAGGATGGAGCATTTAGAGGTTAGGTTTAGGGGTTGGAGTTATGCCTGATTTATAACTTTTTGCACACCGGAAAATAGCCAAGCTACAAGCTCACTTATTTTTGATTCTGTCCTAACATTTTTAGGTCCTTACAAGCAATACCAACCCGATCTCACACAACACGGTGAAATAGCACGGATTGACATTCCGTACATAGACGACTAGAAAACCCAAAAACCCGTGCATAGCCGCCTCGTATCCCCTCCATTGACTTTGTTACGTTTTGGACCATGTCGGAGGCGCGCAGTCTCAAGCGAACTGGAGCCACGTGAAGCACCACCGAGCGAGCTAAAGCGAGCGAGTTGCCGTGCTGAACGTTGCGAACGTTGTGCCTACTCAGTGCCGTCCGAGTTATATACCGATAGGCACAGAATGGTAAATCATGTTGTGGGGACTGCTCTGCTTCCGGGTTGCAACCCGTGTTATTTCACCGTGGGATTCGCGGCTAATATGCAGAGCTTTTCGGGTTTTCTAGTCGTCTAATTTACAGAATTTTCATTTCCGTGCTATTTCACTGTGTTCTGTGAGATCAGGCTGAGCAATACTGTGTGCAATATATAGTAATAGTGTGTGCGTGCGTGCGTGCGTGCGTGCGTGCTTGCGTGCGTGCGTGCGTGTGTTCATGCGTACGTGCATGCGTAGCCTACGTGAGATAAGAGGGCAGAAATGGTTCCTCTCCCCCCCACCTGGATAAATGCAAGCAGACGCTGGTTATCGTGCAAAAGTCCGCGGTGAAAGCGCCGAAGCGGAGGGAAGAAGAATTGAGGGGCAGAGCGGGGGGAGTGGAGAGGAGAGGAGGGCAGACGGATAAGACGGTGAAAGGAAAGATGTAAGAGGGAGATAATATCGTCTCTGAGTGTCGGGTGGAAACCTCATATGTCCAAGAACTGTTCATTTTCAGGATTCAAGTAAAAAAAACGTGCTGCTTTTGTGTGACGCTGTATATGATGAAGTAGGATGTTAATTTATGGGGAAAGAACAACAAAAAGTTATGATTTGGAGATAAGAGGTTTCTGTACTGCACTCCAGTGGGCTCACTCTTAACTCTAAACCAGGGGTCTTCAACAGGGGGTCCGGGACCCCTAGGGGGTCCTTAGAGTTACTACAGGGGGTCTGCCAAATCTTTGTGTGATAGCATATTTGTTTTTATATTAACCACTTGAACCTTAAGCATCCCTATTCTGAGGGGAACATTAGCCGAAAATAGCAGATCTACAAGCTCACAACGCCTCGCAGCGCGTCTCTATCACACACACACACACACACACACACACACACACACACACACACACACACACACACACACACACACACACACACACACACACACACACACACACACACACACACACACACACACACACACACACACACACACACTTATAAATTCCACAAGACGCTGTGGAATCTGATGGAAACCTAACTAAGTGGAAAGTGCACTGTGCACATGGCTAGCTCGCGCTCCCTGGAGGCCGGTGGCCTTCAGGGAGCGGGACTGAATGTCCGCGGTGCGGGACTGAATGTCCACGCCACGAACGACTTGAACGCATGCAGATATAGACGGGCTGAGGAGTCGCAGGAAACGGGTACACTGTAAAATCTGATGTCATGTAATTGTATTTTCGGCAAAGAGAGGGGGAAAAAGAGCAGACTAAGTCCAGAGTGAAAGTTTACTTAGTATTGAGGGTTTAAGTGGTTAAATGTCTGAAAATACACATTATGCAAAGCTTTAATCTGTAACACAAGTTTATGCAATATATAGTGGGGGTCCCTGCTTCATCTCTCTCTCAGAGAGGGGGTCCTTGGCCTGAAAACGTTGAAGACCCGTGCTCTAAACTCTAAAGTTTTTACGTCGTCACGCGGCCGTGTCGCTCAACCAAAAATAACTGTTCTTCTGCTTCAGCGTAATCTCTCTTGAACCATAGCGTCGGTGTAGGGCAGAAAACTGTTATCTCCATGTTTTACTTTTTTTTCGTGAATTAACGCCCTATAGACCATATTCACACGGCGGCCATTTTGCTATTAAGTTAATGAAATGCCACCCCGTTGCCACCCTGTTTTTTCAATGCAAAATGCCAACATGACCGCCGTGGGAATATGGTCTTATTGGGAATATTGCTCATATGACAGCGACACACAAAAATATTATAACTGAGTTATAATATTAGGATTATTAGTCGCACGCTGGTTTCGGGCCCCAGAAAATAGCAGATATTCTTGTAGATCAGCTATTTTCGGTGAGTGACAATTAAGTACAAAAGCCATGACTCTAACCCCAACCCCTAAACATAACCTCTACTAGGGCTGTGAATCTTCTGCTATCTCACGATTCGATTCCGATTGAAAAAAAAACGATTCTCGATTCAAAACCGTTTTTTTCCCGATTCACAAATGTTTTTTTCCAATTCAAAACGATTCTCCATCCAAAACGATTCTCGATTCAAACGATTCTCGATTCAAAACATAGGATTTCAGGATCTACTCGTCTGCTGGCATAAGAGCAGAGTACATTTACGTAGCTTTTATAATTGTAAAGGTTTTATCAACACACAAAGGCAAATCCAAGATCTTTTTTTTTTCTCCAAAAAATAGTTTTTTAAATGAGAATCGATTCTGAATCGTTCATCAGCAGAATCGCGATTCGTATTCAAACGATTTTTTCTGACACCCCTAACCTCTACGTGCCTAATATAACCGGAATCTTTTCCTCAATGTAAGCCAAGCTCAAAACAATCCTTTGTAACCATAAAACAACAGTAAAGCCAGTCAAATTGTCTTCACAATGTCTATTTCTCAGAGTCTACTACACGTGTGGGGACTTTGGGTCCTCACAGGTACAGCAATACAAGCACAAACGCACACACACACACACACACACACACACACACACACACACACACACACACACACACACACACACACACACACACACACACACACACACACACACACACACACACACACACACACACACACACACACACACACACAGTGACAGGTCAGGTCAGGTGTAGCGGGTCAGTCCTCGGTCAGACCTGTCACATTGCATCATGGGAGCACAGTGCTCACATTAATAAAGTCCAGGATGGAGGCCCGGCGTGTGGGCTGTAGATGGAGGATGTGTCCGGGTGTCAGTGTGTGCTTGTTGTGTGATGGATGGCCTGGATGGAGAGGGTCTGAGGAGAGCTTCACACATAAAATACACACATAAACACCATATGGTTTACCCTCAGGGCTCTAAACCAGTGTCTTTTCTGTTTTCTGTTATTGTGGGGAAAGATAGCAGATCGACAAGCTCATATATTTACAAATATACTAAAATGCGCGTGCAATAACAGTCGGTCTGACCAATAAACGTTTTTTTACAGGTTGGAAATGAGGGAATATTCTCAAATTTATATACACTAGATTAGACCATATACCCGCCGGGGGATATGAGCACCCAAAGTGCAGTTTGAGTTATGCACTGTGCACAGACAGTATATCAGGGATGGAAAGTGACTGTTGGTACCTGCAGCAGTTCCAACATACACCCGCGCGCCCCGTCGCCGCGTCCCCCCCCCACACACCCACACACACACACACACACACACAGACGGGCGGACGGACCCGCACGTGTCCCGTCGCCATGTCCTGGACCCACAGTGAACACACACACGCAAACCCACAGCACTCATATACACACACACACACACACAGACTGCCGGACCCGCGTCCCGTCGCCCCCCCACACAAACGTAATAGTGGGTCTGTGGATTCGACGCATACGCAGTTTGATCATTCATCCCGTAGCTCGGAGGGGGCCAACCCATAGCTCGGATGCCGTTACCATGGCGACATTCTTTTACATAGAAACGCTAATAAACAGCGGACATTTGGGGAAAGCAAAACACGGTGTTCCGTGCACATGCTGATGGTCAATGGCTGTGTGCAAATGCAGATGAATTGCTCCAGACACTGAGGAGAACCGGGCAGAAGAGATTTTAGGCTCACCACCCACCGCACACCACACACCGCTTTGGTTAGTTATTGGAGGATTGGAGGATTGGAGGATGTTGCCAGCGACTGGCAAAACGCGTAATATTGTTATACAGCGACATTCGACCAAATCCCGCCCTGCGATTGGCTGAATACAAAAACGAGAAAACAAGGACTCCGCCCCCAGAGGGGACGGTGGGGGCATTTACAGTCTAATACAGACCAAAACCCTTGTACTCCATCTGGTCTCGTGGCGTGCCTCACTAGGCGTTAGACTGCCGACCCTGAGGCTCGAGATCGAATCCCGCTGGAGGCACTCTTTTTCCGACAACTGCAGACAACTTGTTTTTGGCTAATAAAGTATAGTTTTGGACTGGACGGAGGGGCGCAGTCTCAAGCGAACTTGAGCCACGAGAGGCACCGAGTTGCCATGCCGAACGTTGCGAAGTTCGCTTTGAGCCTACTCAGCCCCGTCCGAGTTATGTACCGATAGGCACAGAATAGTAAATGATGTTGTGGGGACTGCGTTTGCCCCAACTGTCACTCGAAGTGACCACTGGCCAATCACAGCGCGACTATTCCGGGTCTGGGGCGGGTCTTGGCAGAATGTCGCTGCATATCACTATCACGCTGGCAAAACATCATCGTTTCTTTTGCAGCCTTGTTTGCCCCCAAAATCTCATTATGGTTTTGTGATGATGACTGCACAATGAGAAACAAACGTTATTGATGTAATTTTTGGTGATGCTCCTAGGAAAGAGAGAGGTTCCGTTTGATGTGTCTGTTGTTGCTTTGACTCGCTGCAGACTGAGGAACGAGAGAATAATACAGAATGACTTTCCAGATCAGGATGTAGAGAGGAGAGAGGGAGGGGTGGGGGGGGGGGGGGGGGTGAGAGAGAAAGAGAGAGACACGTTGAGGGACAGAAAAAGTGTGTGTGTGTGTGTGTGGGGGGGGGTGGGGGGGTGTGTGTGAGAGAGAGAGACAAATTCACATGGGAGAGTGAGAGAGAGAGAGAGATATAGAGAGAGAGAGAGAGAGAGAGAGAAGGAGAGACAGATTCACATGGGAGGGAGGGAGGGAGAGAGAGGAGAGAGAGAGAGAGAGAGAGAGAGAGAGAGAGAGAGAGAGAGAGCAAAACGGAGAGAAAGAGGAATGGAAAATGGGTTGGGGGGGGTTTCCATTTACAGGCCAAATCCCTCATGATTCTTGTGCAATTTCCCTTCATGCGCCCCAGTTCCCTTCAAACACACCATGAGTGCATGTGTTTGGGACCACCATCCCTCGGTACCAGCTGGACCCCCAGGAGGACTAAAAAAAACACCTCTTGAAGGACAGAGTGTGTGGGGTGGGGAGCGGAGAGGTGGAGCTGTGAGAGCGTCCATGTGCCGTGTGTGTGGGACGGTGTGTTTGCGTGCACATAAATGGTGCATTTCTATATATAAATACAGTGGTGGAAAGTAACTAAGTGCATTTACTTAAGTACTGTACGTTTAAGTACAATTTTGAGGTATTTGTACTTTACTTGAGTATTTCCAATTTCCAATACTTTGACTTGTACTCCACTACATCTCCAGAGGCAAATTTTGTACTTTTACTCCACTACAATTATTTGAAATCTTTAGTTACTTTAAGTAGATTTTGATTATTATTACAAAACATAAGTTAACCACTTCAGCTCTGTATACATTTCGGCCATTTGAAAATAGCCGATCTACAAAATCACAATGCGTCGCGATTGTGAGCTTGCAGATCTGCTATTTTCAAAATATTTTTATACATGTGAAAACTGGGAATGGGACATTCTGCATAATGAGTACATTCTACTTTTGGTACTTTAAGTACATTTTTATACCAATACTTGAATTCCGGACAGAGTGTTTCTACATTGCCGTATTCATACTTTTACTTAAGTAAAAAATGTGAGTACTTTTTCCACCACTGCATACATATATATAAATGCGTTTATATAGCACCTCTATCCAAAAGTGCGTTACGATGTGCATTACATTCACCCATTCTCACACGCACACACACACACACACACACACACACACACACACACACACACACACACACACACACACACACACACACACACACACACACACACACACACACACACACACACACACACACACACACACACACACACACACACACACACACACACACACACACTTATAAATTCCACGGAGCAGTTAGGGGTTAAGTGCGTTGCTCAAGGACACTTCGACACTATAACCCAGGGGGAGCCGCCGCCGGGGATCCAATCCGATTCCCAAATGGACGCTCTACACCTCCTGAGCCACTGCACACAGCAGTGGGGCCTCTGAGCCCAAAAATCTCACCCAGTGTGAAGAGAGTGGTGCCTTTGAATTAGTGTAACGGGTTGCATCCTTGTGTTGCAATCAGCTGCAGCTGTTGAGGCCGTGCTCAAACGGACGGACGGACGGATGGGCGGACGAACGGACAGACCCACACACACGGTCAACTGTAGGAGTGGCTGGCACCACTCAAAAATAAACGCTTACAGAGTGCTAAGTAAGATAGAATGTGTTATTGAGCAGCGATTTGGGCCTTTGGGCCGTGAGGATATTTCCCTGAGGGCCCTATTTTCGCCGGTGCCTTAACCCATTGTCCCTAAACTTCTTTACCATTTTTTAAAAACATTTTCAAATAGTTCAACTAGCAGATCTACAATCGACACGTTAGATTGACTATTTGAAAATGTTTTTAAAAACAGGGGACAGCCCCCCCTCTCCCTATGGCACTCACTCCCAGCTCACATCAAAGCTACCCCCCACCCTCGCCACGTTTAAAACCACACTCAGACTTGCATTCCCTACCTTTTTTTACCTTTACTTCTATACAGGTGACTTGCCCGCTGGGTGTGCCTTATGGGCACAACAGACAGTCTGAAAACCACACCGGTTACTACTGTAGTATGCCAGGTTGCATTGATGGTGCAGCATGTAGGTATCACATTTGCTGGTGTCTGCATGACTGCGCACATCTGTATGCGCGCGCGTGTGTGTGTGTGTGTGTTGAGACATCAGAACCAGAACCCCTGGCAGTTGTTTTCACATGAAGAACAGTGCAGATGGCAGCTGAGCTTTCTTTAATCTAGCCATGCTTGTGATTCCACAACCATTGTGTTCTCTCTCTCTCTCTCTCTCTCTCTCTCTCTCTCTCTCTCTCTCTCTCTCTCTCTCTCTCTCTCTCTCTCTCTCTCTCTCTCTCTCTCTCTCTCTCTCTCTCTCTCTCTCTCTCTCTCTCTCTCTCTCTCTCTCTCTCTCTCCCACTCTCCCTCTCTCCCTCTCTAAAGAATAATAAAAATAAAGTAGAGATAGCTAGTGAGAAGAGGTACAAAGCAAAAAAAAAAAAGATAAGAAAAAAACCCTACGTGGATTATAGCAGCACTTTGACTTAAACCATCCGATTAAATATCCGTAGGGAAGCAAATGAAGAAAGTGGGAGGCAAAGCGAATGTCTACCCAGCAAGCGTGTTGGAACGTATAAGGTCTGCATGTGTGTGTGTGTGTGCGTGCGTGCGTGTGCGTGCACGCTTATGTGCCTGTGTGTGCGTGTGAGCAACTGAGCATTTGTATGTACAGTATGCATTGAGGGAATGGAGAGCAGTGTATCAGGGGTAGTGTGTGAGTACTGTGTGCCACTCTCTAGGGGAAGAGCCATCCGTCATGGTCTCTCTGTTGGCAGGAGGTTTGATGAGAGAGCTGGGACTCATTCAGCACCACGGATAGCTCCTATAGCTGGCTATCTATAGCACAAAGCCTGCAGTACTACTACTACTACGTACTTCTACAACACACAGCCAGCCTACAGCATGCATGCTACTGAATACCAACATGTGTCTGCAGCACCATGCTGCTGGATAGCTCCTGATCACATTATCCTGAAAGGAGAATAATTGTGTGTACCGATGCCTCTCTGCTTTGTTGTATACGCTTTGTTTTGTCCAAAGACATGGAATGGAAATGAGTCTCTGGCTTTTATTGTGTTGTTATCCTTGACATGTCTTTGTTTTTGAGAAGCGTGTGTGTGTCATGTGAATTTTCTTTTAAACCTAATGTCGATTAAATCGAATCAAAGGAGAGTTACAGCTTGTAGCCTAGGATTATCATTGTTTTTTTTTGTTTTAACCACATGAACCCTAGTGTCCTTATTCTGGCCATGTCATTGTTATGACATGGCTAAAGTTCAGATCTCATGGCTGTGACCCGAGCTAATACTAGCATTTTTCCCCACCATCACATTGGACATTATTGTTACTTATTGCTAAGTATTGCTAAGTTGTGCTTTTATGTTACTGTAGCACTTAGGCTTATTTTTCTGTCGTGCCACGACAAAATGTAAAAATCAGTGCTCTAAAAAGTGCTCTAAAAATACTATTTCATAGAGGGGCTGGTCCCAATGGACTGGTGATGCTTCACTCTTTTTGCAATAGTGTGAAATCGTCTCCCCGACATTCTAGCCCTCCACCCATCAATCCATCTATTCTACCGCACACTCCTCTGACATTTCATTGCCGGTCACGATGGCAGTGACTTTGGTGACATGCGACACGTGCTCTCATGACAATCACCTGCAGCTGTCTCTACAAATGTCACCGCCACGCCGTGCTACAAGAATGAAAGGGGACAAAGAGAGAGAAGATATACACATGGAGGACGAACAGACGGACGGACGGACGGACTGACTGACTGACTGACTGACTGACAGACAGACAGACGGATAGATAATCAGACAGGCATTTTTAAATCTTGTCTCAAGACACACCACAAAGATGACGAGTTTGCATAACACTTATGTGTCTTGATTTTTACCATGTGTTGATATTTTATGTATTTATTCTAGGCATCTTTTTTGTTTTTGCTATTGACGTTCTTACTAATTTGACTTCGTTGTCAAGATTTGTTGTTTTTAAATGTTCATGATAAATAAATAAAATGACTAGATAGACAGCCATACAGACATGTCCCGTAAACAGACAATTCGATCAACGGTGACTGAGCATATGAAAGAGATAATGAGAGATAGACAGTAGGGAAAGGAGATAAAGAGTTGCCAGATGGAAAGACAGATGACGGAGATAGTCAGAGTTTGTTTATTTCAAACGTGCCGAGGGCATGATTCACATGGGTAAGGGTGTGTAATTGTCTATAGCTCAGACAAGCTCTGCCTCTCTGATCCATTCCAGCTTGCCATTCCAGTGCAAACACATCTTAAGCCATTCAATCCGGGAAACGCATCTGTGTCATTTTTAGATATCTTTGGTTATTCAAAAATAGCAGATCTATGAGAAGCTCATAGCAGAGCTATGAGAAGCTCATAGCACGGCACTGAGTGCCGGGCTATGAGCTTGTAGATCTACTCTTTTTGAAAAATCTTGAGAATTTGTGCAAAAATATTTTTTAAAGCTAACATTTGTAACTCAAATCTTAGCTTCCAGGGACCCCCCCCCCCCCCGCCCCAAGAACATTTTCGATTTAAAACATATATATAAATTGCAAAAAATAAATTAGCAAAAAAAAATCACGATTAAAAAAAAAAAATCAGACCTACAAGCTCATAGCCGCTGCACTCGGCGTCGCGCTATGAGCTTGTAGATGTGCTATTTTTTTTATAGCCAATGAAATCTTAAAATTATGCGTTGCCGGTCTTAATGTATTAAATAAGCTGTAAAAAAAAGTGGATTAATTCAGATAGACTGGAGCCGTGGTGCTTCACAAGCCTCCCCCAAGGCAGCTCAAGACAGAAATGATCTCTGATTATGATCTCGGTTTATTGGGGTTGACTGTGATTTTGGCTGAGGAAATTGATTGCCGAACAAAGGCGTTTGTTTTTCGGCGACTCCGGCAATTCAATAAGGCTTTGTCTGGGGACGTGTTATACTTCAAAAACAAACACAGTGTGCGCTTTATGATCCTATCTGTAAAACCTTTAAAGAGCATTAAGTTTTCACTGACATTCCAAAGATAGAATTAGTGTGCGCCCCGGTACTTAGTTCACATAAGTACAGCTCAAAAGTACCTAAAATACTCCAACACAACTTTCTGCTTTTAAGCCATTAAGACCGGGAATGCATCTGTGTCATTTTAAGACTTCTTTGGCAATTCAAAAATAGCAGATCTGCAAGCTCCTAGCGCGGCACTCGATCTGCTATTTATTTGTTTTAACTCATTCACTGCCAGGCTTATTTCAAGCTTGTTGATCCATATGCCACAGGCAGGAAAAATGGAAATGAGAAAAAAAAATCTCCGTTTACATTTTAACATTGAAGTGGATGGAGCATTAACTTTTTGAAAATCGTTTTCTCCTAGTTCCTTCGAGATTTTAAAAAAAAAAAGAAGAAAAAAAGACGTCATTGGCACTAATGGCACACTGAAAACGGCCGTCAAAAGACGTCATTGGCACTCAATGGGTTAATTGTAGAAAATGTGTGCAAATCTTTGAATATATATAATACATTTTTAAAAGCGATTTTTTTTTACTCCGATCTGTGCTTCTGGGGGTCCCTGGAACAACATATTTTGAGATGGAGGTCTTTGCCAAAATACTACATTTTCTGGGTCTTTGACATAGAAAAGTTGGAGCACCACTGATATAGTAACATACTGTTAGGATTTAGAAAAAAAAGACCCCCATCTCAAAATGTTTTGTTCCAGGGACCCCCATGAAGCAAAGATTTGAGTTACAAATGTGCGCTTCAAAACATATATATATTCAAAGACTTGCACACATTTTCATGATTAAAAAAAAATAGCAGATACAAGCTCATAGCTCATATAGCTCATATAGCTCATCAAGCTCATAGCGCGGCACTCGGTGCCACGCTATGAGCAATTTTTTTATTTATTTTTTAATGGCCAAAGAAATCTTAAAATGACACAGATGTGTTCCCGGATAGAATGGGTTAAGCCTATAAAAAGCCTGCATAGCTGCCTTCATCAGGATGCATAGAGTATAGTACAAGACACCTACTGCATGTGTATATGCACTGGTGCATATTTTAACTTTGTAAGTTAGTCCTATTACAGCAATACAAGTTTTCTTATGCATTTTTCTTCATTCGAGCCGGCTGTTTGTAACCTCCTTCCACCAATTTCCTCACATTGGAGTATAGCCAAAAAAAATCAGTATTCCTTCATATTGTGCAGCGTTTAAAGTGTTTCATCTTGACATTACAAATTTGTGAAAGCATTTTTAAGGATTTCCAGGCACCGTACTCCATTTTGGAGTGTTTGAAGAGTTTGTCCGTCGGTTCATTATTCTACCTGAAAATGACAGAGCCACATGATTTATGCAGGAGAGGGCTGGCCTTAGCCTGAATATCAGCCTGAAGCTGCGTGGAGCCTCAGTCTGAAATTGGTTGCAGTGTCGGCGAATACCAGGGGGAGGGGATTCAAATTTCCCTAAACCAATCACAAGAGATCCACGGATCCGCCTACATCTGACGTCATCGCACAGCTTGTCTTAGCAGATATTTGCTGATTGGCTTGTCGTTAGACCCACCCCCACCTTCGACTCTCATTGGACGGTACTTTTTGGTATCGAAGAAAGTCCTAGGTTCACATTTCAACACCAGACCAAGAGGCAGTCCACTCAGAGAGTGGGCGGGGTCTATGGTTTGGAACCAGGCTAGGTTAGCCTGGCTCCAGCCCCTGAATCGCTAGCCTCGCATTCAGGGCCCTGTAGAAAGGTGGGGTTTTTCTCTGTTGAAAATCTAACCGGCGGCCCAATCGGGATCGGGATAATCCAGTGTGAACCAATCGCCAAAGAGTCACACTTTGCCAACGCCCCCATCTCAGAGTGTCAGGCTAGGAGAGGACAGCGTCAACACCAAACACCAAACGCCACAAACCAACCACAATGCTTTTAGGATGATGGTTCGTAACATTGATCTTGGAAGCCCAAGTAACAGTTAATTTTGCACCGGGGGCAAAGGTCGAATCACAGGTCACTGCAGCCAACCATCAATCACCTTTTCTACCATTGGACTATCCCCTCAGCTGGACTCATCCTTTATCTTACCAAACAGCAGATGCAATGGAGGGGGGGAAACAAAAGACCCCAACAGGACCTAGTATAGTTAAAATGTCATGAGGCCTGGAAGGAACCCATAAGTGAAAAATTGTTCCATGGGCTTGTATGTTAATTGCAACGCTGACCTTGCTATTAACAACCCCCACAATGGAAAGAAAGGCTGGCGGATGGTTCCTGATGGCAGCAGAGTGTCAGAAAATGATAGGTGACTGTTCTTTGGCGGCTTGGCCATTTTTTTCTCCAACTGATTTACTGTCTCTCACCATCCTCACACATTGGAGCTACCCACTGGAACAGCCTGGAGACTTCTGTTTAATTGTATGTCGTCTCTGTCGGGTGGAAACCTCATACGTCCAAAACTGTTACTTTTCAGGATTAAAATTCAAAAATACCAAAAGAAAATGTTATGTATTTGGCCGAGGACCCCCATCTCAAAATATGTTGTTCCAGGGACCACCCAGAAGCAATAATTTGAGTTAAAAAACGTTTTTTTCCGAAGATTTGCACACAATTTCAAAAGTTTCTGCCCGACAGCAACAATGTATTGTATGTATTGTTCTGTGTATGAGGACCACAATGGAAATAAGTTCTGGGCTTTATTGCGTAATTCGCGTGAAGTTGTATCTGTATGCTGATAATTTTTTACTAAACTACACTAAACTCCATCTTATCATGGGCTGTGTTTACTGTAGGGCATGCAACTATTCAGTATCTTCTTAGCGATAACACTTTTCGATTACTTTTTCGATTAATCTAATCATCTTTAGAGATTTTTTTGTTTTTTTCATATCAACGAATCAACTTGAAAACAAAAAAAGTTTTTTTTTATTAGTTCGATTATCTGTTGTAACCCTGGTTCACTGCAGGGGATATTCAGTTGAAAGGTTACAATGATGTTTGCGTAATGCCTTTGTTGATCTCTATGTCCATGTAATGGCCTTTTCAGAAAATATGATCACATTATTTTAGATCAATTTCCATTCTTTCAAACGTCCCTCTTGAATGTCATGCTCATTAAAAGATCCATGGCCCATTTTGTGAGCGCATTGGTACTTGCTTATTATGCACTATTGGACTGCATCCCTGTTCCTTTTATTGCGAGCGCAAATACTGTAAATAGGTCACTCAATTGACTGGCGGTAAAGAGCCATAATATGTTAATATGTTAATATCAAATTCCCATTTGTGGGCAGCGGCCAAGCGGAAACACTTAACCGGCTTATGCAATATCAACAAACCATCTGCTAAAGTAGCAAACAAACAAACACATTTTTTTTTTCCAAAGTCTGTACTGTCATATTCAGCCACTTCTTTATCACCTCCTCAGATTCAAACCACATCCCATTTCTCGGGCTTTGTGGGGTGTAGTTGTGGAAAGTAATATTTACTTAAGTACTGTACTTAAGTACAATTTTCAGGGACTTTCACTTAGAGTATTTCCATTTTTCGATACTTTACCCATCTAGTCCACTACATCTGAGGCAAATAGTGAACTTTTTTACTACAATTATTTGAAAACTTAAAAATAGTTACTAGTTACATTGCCGATTTGTATCATCAATATAAAACATACGGTACATTAACCCATATTTTATACTTTGTCTATTTGAAAATAGCTAATCTACAAGCTCACAACGCATCGCGATGCGCCACATTCTGGGCTTATACTGTAGCTCATCTACAGTACAAGCGGGGACCCCCAGGGGTCCTTGAGGGGGTTCCAGGGGGTCCCCAGCCAAATGATTGATAGTCAAGAGGCAAATGGACCCTTATGTGTCTGTAACTCTGAGAGCGTATAAATGGAACTCCCAAACCCCTAGTGTAAAAAAATAATAGTAATAATGAAACATTTTTTCGTATTATATAGTCTCCTCACACACTGGAAGGAAAATATCAGTCACCAGAACCAAGGATGTTTCTCATCAGTGAATCTAACGTGATTAAAATAGAGTTCTATGGGTTTAAATAAGAAGGGGGCGCGTCTGATAAAATGAATATCAAAAATCTAGATATTGAATCATGCATCTTAGAAACTGTCTGGGGTGCACACACACGCCGGAATAAAGGTTAAAATGACCCCAGAGGTGTTTTAAAGAGAAATACCCCTTTAGCCCATTAAGACCAGGAACGCATTTGTGTGTCATTTAAATATTTCTTTGGCTATTCAAAAATAGCAGATATACAAGCTCATAGCGCTGCACCGAGTGCCGCGCTATGAGCTTGTAGATTTTTGCAAATCTTTGAATTTATATTTTTTAAAGCGAACATTCTAACTCAAATATTTGCTTCTGGGGATTCTACAAATGTCATCTAAATCTTAACAGTTTTTTGAAAAAAAGAAAAGTTGCTATAATATCAGTGGTTCTCAAACTTTTTTTCATGTCAAGGACCCCCAAAATGATATATATTTGGCCACGGACCACCATCTCAAAATATATTGTTCCAGGGACCACCCAAAAGCAATAATTTGAGTTAAAAATGTTTTTTTTCCGAAGATTTGCACACATTTTTAAAGTTTTTCAAAAAATAGCAGATCTACAAGCTTGTGCTATTTTTGAACAGCCAAAGAAATCAAAAAATGACACACAGATGCTTTCCCGGTCTTAAAGGGTTAAGTAAAAAAATAAATATCAGTACTTCTTCCAGGGGTGCACCTTCAGTGGAATCACAGGCTATATCCCCTCATTTGCATTCGTCAAGCAGAAGCAATGGAGGGGCTGGGAGAAGGAAACAGTGAGATAAGTTGATAAAGTGAAGAGCATTACTCTTCACCCTGCACTCTGCACATAAGAGGAAAGGTCATTATCATCACTCACCACCCAGCCAATCTGGCTGTGAATCACACTGAGAGATGGTCGCCATTTCTCTATACTCTCTCCCTCCACACACACACACACACACACACACACACACACACACACACACACACACACACACACACACACAGTGTGTGTGTGTGTGTGTGTGTATGTGGCATCAGTGCGTTATGATGCAGAGTTGCACCATGAAATTTACTTGCCACACAGCTTAGCAATTTGAAAAATGTTTTTATTTCTCCATTACGTTGACAAAACGTTGTGTGTGTCCAGGGGGGGGGGGGACCAGATATAATCTAATAATAGAGATATTTGTCACATCAAGCTACCTATATGGACGGTAGGTGACGCTCATCGTAGTTATTTTTATATTTTTTATTTTAGAGGCCCCTCAGAAGATGCTAAACCGTATAAGGGCAAAGGGGAAGGCAGCACTGAGGAAGAGAAAGAAACTAATTTACTTGTGACCCAATAGGCTCTATGCAAAGCAGCCATATTGGAAAGAAATTGGGCCCCTTCCTTAGTTTCTTCACGGGTGTTACCAATCATACTAATTAAGGCTCTGTTCCATTTAGTGTAGCACAGTGGTTCTCAAACATCAACTTCAATTTCAAGCGCCCCCATAACTCTGAGAGTGTACAAATGGAACCAAATTTGTACACTCTCAGAGTTACACACCCATAAGGGGCCATTTGGAACCCCCTCAAGGAACCATGAGGGTCCCTTGACCCCTTTTTATAGACCCACTGGTGCAGCAGAGTGTTTCCAGTGAGCCAACATGCACAATATCAGCACCCTGTTTGACCACAATGGAGCACAACCTTAATCAGCATCATTGGCAACACATGCGAAGGAAGTAAAGAAGAGGCCCAATGTATTTTCAATATGGCTGCTGTGCATAGAGCCTATAGAAAGTGCTACTTCTGTTGTTGTTGGTGTGCGTGTGCGTGTGTGCGCGTGTATGTGTGTAATTAGCGGTTACCACGCGGCTATCAGCAGAGCACTTCGGTGCATCCACTTCCCTGAGCCTCCAGGAAATAGAAACACAATTACCAGAAGCAGAAAAAAAGAGAGCATAACAACATTTAAGCATTTAAGTATGAATTAGGATCTGGGAGATGATTAGCCTCCCCGAGCTTGTGTGGCTCATTTGCAATGCTGAGCCATTAAAACCTTTGTGTGCAGAGTGTGTGTGTGTGTGTGTGTGTGTGTGTGTGTGTGTGTGTGTGTGTGTGTGTGTGTGTGTGTGTGTGTGTGTGTGTGTGTGTGTGTGTGTGTGTGTGTGTGTGTGTGTGTGTGTGTGTGTGTGTGTGAATAAATGAGACAGAGTGTCTATCTGGGTAATTGTGTGTGGAGTACTCACCTGATTACATGTATGCCTATCTCTACAGGACTACAGCTGAACACTTCCAACCTTGGGAGGTCTAATGCAAGATGATGAACAGATAAAAGCAGTAATGGCGGTTAGTTAATTAAACATGGGGAACAGAGATCCATGTCTGTGTGAGCTGGGGTTATTATGTCTGAGCTATAGCATTTGAAAGGACATGAGACATACTTGGGCCTAATTATACCTTGATCTGTAGTTCAGTTACCTGTAGCTAACAACCAACTTTTCTATTCTATATGCGATTGTGTTCTATATGCGACTGTGGTCGCATATAGAATTTGTTTTGCCCCGAAGCCAAGACGAAACAGGCTTCAGACAAAATAGTAAAGAAGGCATCTAAAATAGCTGAGGATAACACACACACACACACACACACACATTACAGCCTCCTGCCCTGAGGCCAACAATATAGAGCTTCGCCATTCACCAAAAGGGGCTCAGCTAGCTTTGTACCGACCACTATTAAGACTGCTGAATGTATACTGTAGGTCGGGTGGATCCCGGACTGCTGCCACCCCCCCCAACCCCCCCTTCTCAGTCCGAAGGACGTTGGACTGTTTAACACCCCCCCCCCCCCCCCTCTTACTTGACAGACGCTAGCGCACACATAGGTTGCATATACACAGAGAAATGTTCCATAATGGATTTTAATATGACTTTTAGGCCTACTGCAGTGAAGTGTTTTATTATATTATGTAGTGTTTTTTAATTTTTTGTATATTAAAGGGACAGTTCACCCCCAAAAAGGAAGTTTTTTTCTATGGATTAGTCACCCCATGGACACTTGAATTCAAAATATCCATGGGGTAGCTGAAACTCGAGTTTCGAGTTTCAGCTTTTTAAATTGAACCTGTCGTCTCCTGTTTTATGTGTGCTGCTTTACAGGCCTCCAAAAAGCAAAAAGGATTTTATCAATGAGTTTAGTGATTTTGTATCTGGTATAATGGTCTCATATGACACCTTCATAATTAGTGGTGATTTTAATGTGCATCCATGTTGCCCATCGAACCCCTTGGCAAAGGACTTTTTAAGCCTCATTGACAGTTTTAATCTCACTCAATCAGTTAATGTGCCTACTCATGAAAAGGGCCACATCCTGGATCTTGTGTTGTCATTTGGTTTAACTGTTTCTGTCACAAATGTTACTCCAACCTGCATTTCCGACCACTCATCCATCTTTTTCACCGCCACAATTCCCTGTTCTGTAAAAAACACTATTGCACTTACTCGCCGCACGCGTACTATCGACTCCTCAACTCCCTCACACTTCTCTCTCAGTTTTGATGAGCTGGTGCTAACTGCCCTGGCCCCAACTCATTCTTCCAACCCAGATACACTTCTCGACATTTTTAACTCCACATGCACTACTATTTTAGATTCCATTGCCCCTTTTAAAAACAAACGCCCCAAAACCCTCTCTGAACCATGGCTCAACGAGTCCACTCGCACCCTACGACGCACCTGCAGGCGCGCTGAGCGTAAATGGCTCACAGATAAACTCCAAATCTCCCTTGAAATATTCAGAAACTCCCTCTCCGACTACCATAAAGCAGTAAAAGCTGCAAAATCAGAATACATTTCCAGTCTAGTCACAAATAACTGCCATAAACCCCAGGTTCTGTTTAATATCTTAAACTCCTTCACAAATCCACGTGACGATCCTCTCATTCCTCCCTCATCCACTCTCTGTGCTGACTTTCTAGTTTTCTTCAAAGATAAAATCTCAACCCTCAGATCAGCTCACACCCCTCATACTTCTGACCCAGTGCCTTCTCCATGCCCCCCCGCTAACACTTTAGATAATTTCACGCCAATAACCTTGACCCTCCCTCACTGACATAATTATGCATCTTCGACCCACAAATTGCCCTTCAGACTGCATACCTTCCCGGCTCCTAAAGGAGGTCTCCGGTACTGTTGGCCCAACCATCCTCACTTTAATAAATAGTTGCCTCACCTCTGGATGTGTCCCAGCTGCTTTTAAGCACGCTGTTGTTAACCCGTTAATTAAAAAGAAAAATCTCGATCCATCAATCCTGTCAAATTTTAGGCCAATTTCTCAACTACCGTTTTTATCTAAGGTTCTGGAAAAAGCAGTTTACTCACAATTACAATCATTCTTACTCACCCATAACCTACACGAAAAATTTCAATCAGGCTTCAAACCAGGCCACAGCACGGAGACAGCTCTCCTCAAAGTTTTTAATTATTTGATTTTAACAGTTGACAATGGTAATCCTGCCATCCTTGTGCTCCTCGACTTATCTGCTGCATTTGACACAATAGACCACCAAATTCTTTTAAATAGGCTCCAACATCACATCGGTAT
Source organism: Gymnoscopelus braueri (assembly GCF_963280865.1). Lineage (NCBI taxonomy): Eukaryota > Metazoa > Chordata > Actinopteri > Myctophiformes > Myctophidae > Gymnoscopelus > Gymnoscopelus braueri. Next base: position 8,505,760 of record NC_137614.1, read on the forward strand.
CACTGGCTTAGCCCTAACCTGGTTTGAGTCATACCTCGCAAATAGAACCTTCTCTGTGCATTTGGGCGATTTCTCCTCACCTTACTTGTGGGGTCCCCCAAGGCTCCATCTTAGGCCCACTCCTGTTCCTTTTATACATGTTGCCTCTAGGGTCCATATTTGAAAAACACAACAAAGTAATTTGAAGTCGAAGTTTGAAGGGTAATAAAAAAGAAGTGACCACACGCTGTGCTGCCTAAAACCATTGTCGAGTTAAATAATGGCAGCGCTTCCATAAGAGCTGCTACGTCTCCCCTAGCGTGTGTCATTGCAAAGTTCAACGCAGCCGTTTCAAGGAGAGAGATGTATAAGCACGAGAACAAAAGATGAATGAGACAGCAATTATAGTTCTCCAATGGCTGCCACAAGCTGAGAGAATAGAAGACTAGAATAATTCATCTTTCTTGTCCTCCCCCCCCTCTCTCTCTGTCTCTCTTGCACTGTGTATCTACAGTATGCAAATGAATGTGTGTTTTTTTTGCCTTTGTGTACAGCATGTCTGTGTGAGAAGTTAGAGAGGCAACCTGAGCCGTTTCATGACAAAGGCAACCCCAAACAAAGAAGGAACTGTATAGATAGATACTGACGCCGCACGCAACGAATCCACCACAGAAATAACACAGAGCTTGTGTAACAACAGTGTTTGTACTTGAGGTGAGAAACCCAGGCTTTCAAGAAACGATACTGCCAAAAATATCAGTCTCTACATGAGGCACTACCAGTGCTGGCTTAGTGTAGTGATACTGTATGATACTGTGATTACGGTATTTAACCCATTCAAACCTGGAACGCGTCTGTGTCATTTTTAGATTTCTTTGGGGTATTAAAAGATAGCAGATCTACAAGCTCATAGCTATGAGCTTGTAGATCTGCTATTTTGAAAAATGAATCGTGAAAATGTGTGCAAGTCTTTGAATATATACAAATTTTTAACTCAAATCTTTGCTTCTGGTGGGTCCCTGGAACAAAATATTTTGAGATGGGGGTCCATGGACAAATACATATAATTTTGGGGGCCCTTCACGTGAAAAGTTTGAGAACCACTGATAAAGCAACGTACGTTTTTTTTCCCCAAAAAAACTGATAGGATTTAGAAGACATTTGTAGAATCCCCCCAGAAGCAAAGATTTGAGTTAAAAATGTTTGCTTTAAAAATATATATATATTCAAAGATTTGCACACATTTTTTAAAAAAATCCCCCAAAAATAGCAGATATACAAGTTCATGGCGCGGCACTCGGTGCCACGCCATGAGCTTGTATATCTGCTATTTTTGAATAGCCCAAAGAAATCTAAAATGACACATGGATGCCTTCCCGGATTGAATGCGTTATTCAATTTCACTCTATTCTAACCCTTTGTTGTTCCATCCCGGCCTTATTCAGTTTGACTCCATCCATACCACTTTGACTCCAGGTGCATACCGCGATCTCCCCGCGCGCACGACCTCTGCTGGAAGGCATTTCTAAAGGTGAAAAGAAGCAGGGCTGTCAGGAGAGATAAGGCCTGGAGGCAGTGCAGAGCAAAGAGAGGTCAGGGCTTTCGGTTCAAGGGTCATCAACGTTGTATGAAAGAAGGAGAGCAACAAAAAATAAATAAAGCCAAGGTCACAGCGGTCATGGTGAGTGCCAGGGTGACGCCGCTCAAGGTTTTAATCACTTTTACTGTACAACTGTACCAACACTGTAACTGCGGCTAGTTTGACCTCGCCTCGTGGCGGCAGTGGTGTAAAGTAACTAAGTAAGTGTACTCAAGTACTACTCGTTGATAATAAGAATCGCAATTTTTACATGAATCGCCCCTAACACACACACACACACACACACACACACACACACACACACACACACACACACACACACACACACACACACACACACACACACACACACACACACACACACACACACACACACACACACACACACACACACACACACACACACACACACACACACCATTTATTTATGTCCACATAAAGGAGAATACAGGGACACAAATAGTATATAGGTGCAGTAGGGTTACATTCACAAAATCATGGCATATGTTTTCATGATGCAATAGGCATGTCACTCAGTACTCTATGGGTATAAGTAACAGCGTCTCCGCCATATATGGCGACTGCCATTTATAGCAGAGATAGCACAATACTTTGCCAGCCTTTTTGCCTCCTTTTTGGGCATTCTAAGTTGTTAAGCCATCTAAACAACTCACACACACACACACACACACACACACACACACACACACACACACACACACACACACACACACACACACACACACACACACACACACACACACACACACACACACACACACACACACACACACACACACACACACTCTAACATAAACTGAAAGAGAAACTGTGTACAGAAAGGACTGTAACACCGCTACTGTCAATATTTTAGCATAAAAAAGGCACCGCGATGAGAGAGCGAGAAACATCCCGGGCATCAACCCGCCCACATCTTCCACGCCGAGGCCGTTTGTTGTTCTCTACGACGTGCTGTCTGTGGTGTAAATAACTAAGTACATTTACTTAAGTACAATGTTGAGGTACTTTTACTTTACTGGAGTGTTTCCAATTGTCTATACTTTTACTTCTACTCCTCTACATCTCAGAGGCAAATATTGTACTTTTACTCCACTACAATTATTTGAAAACTTTAGTTACCTGTCACTTTGCAGATATAAATTATGACGTTATAAAACATACATAAACCACTTTAGCCCTATTTTATACATAGGCTATTTGAAAATAACAGATCTACAAGCTCACAAAGTCGTGAGCTTGTAGATCTGCTATTTAAGTACATTTTGATACCAATACTTTTGTACTTTTACACAAGTAAATGTTAAATTTCTGACTTTTACTTGTACCAGAGTACTTCTACATTGCAGTATTGATACTTTTACTTAAGTAAAAATATTTGAGTACTTTTTCCACCACTGATATTTTAGCATAAAAAAGGCACCGCGATGAGAGAATGAGAAACACCCACATCTTTCGACTCCGAGGCCGTTTGTTGTTCTATACAACGTGCTGTCAGGTTATCCGTTGTCATGGGGACGTGGAGGGAGCGCTGCTGCTGCCATGCTGAATGGCACACAGAGAGGCTCAATGACACTGCGGTTCAGAGGTTCACATTATCATCAGCAGCAGGTTACATTAACCCTTTAAGACCGGGAACGCATCTGTGTGTCA